>NC_051176.1:215624447-215832380 GCF_013339695.2 Rhipicephalus sanguineus | reverse complement strand
CCCACGATTATCCAGAATGACGAAAAATGGCGAAGTGGGTGCTCGCTACTTCAGAAAAATTACGATGATTTATAGTGTAGTGAGCACCTTGCAAGTGTACTTGTATTAGTTGCCCCAAGAGAGTCTACAACGGGCTCTGGAAAGGCCGCTCTTCCAGCTTTCGCTGTGACTGTGCTGCGTGTTCCGCGCAAGCCTGGCAATTTTTTTTATCAGAACAGCGGTCTCGCACATGAGAGAGCACACTCAATGACGTGCTGCTTCTGAGATGGTGCTCACTCCCTTGACACAAAGCAGTGAGCCCGCTAAAAAAATTGTAATTCGCTTTCGAGAAACTACATACTATGACCATGGTCCCTCAATACTTTGTCAATGCTATGACTTTGAAGGGTGTACTGGTTAGTGCTAGTTGGTAGGAATTCGTGGTACAGTTACTCTCGCTCCTCTGAAGAACGTGTTTTATCCCTGTCCCACTTTCTTAAGAGGAGGGCAAGTAACTAAATCACAACTCCAAAGTCTTTTTATGATTATCGTAACTTCAAAATTTTCTAATAAAAAACCGTTACGAACCGTTACGGAACATTTTAATTTCGTTCCGGAACAAAAACTGACGGAAACTTTTTGCGGTGGAACGAAACTAATACCGAAACGAAAAACATTTCGTTCCGACACCCTGCTCTTATGTCAGGCATCGACATACGCAATCAGTTTTCTCGACACCCTCAATATGAAGAGCAAAGGTGGAAGCGAAACAAGCCGGGTTGGGTGAGACGGCCTGCAGTGTCGCTGTTTATCTGCGATGACATCGCAAGTGACTTCGCATCGTAGTTCCCGATCTCGCGAGTGGCTTGGACGCCGGCGCATTTTAGATGCGAAGTATCCTAAGGCCGAGCTCAATCCGGTGGTGTGCGGCGTGACCACCCTTACTGCGCATGCGCATACCCTCTCCACACACCTCCTCTCCACTCACCCTCTCCCCTTCCCCTCTCCACTTTCCCTCTCCCCTCCCCCCTTCCACTCTTCCTCTGAAACGCGGGCTAGACATGCCGAAATTCTCTCCTGCGCAACGCCGCGATGAGCTCGAGCGCATGCGCGTCCCCTCCCCTTCTCTCTCCTCTCCTACGCTGCCCCCCTCTCGCCCGCCTGTCGACCGCGTTCCCCGCTCGCCCTGTGAGAATTAACGGCTAGGCTAGATGGAAGATACGACGCGCGTATCCACACGTCGCGTTCCACGACGCGAGGTCGGTAGCATGCCCAACGAACGCCAACGGAACGCGATCGTGCAAATGCTCCGGCTTCGCATCGCCTCATGGTCCCCTTTAGCGGGAGATGGTGTAATTTTTTTGGATAAGTGCCACACTGGAAGCACCGCATTATTGAATTAGGAATTGGTTTGCATGATAAAATAATTGTAGCACATACTTTTCATAACACCGATAGCGGCGATACCGGCAAATACCTCGGCATCCTCGGACATGATGCTGGGAGCTGTAAGGAACCCACCAGCGGCACGACATTGCCTGTCTCCCGTGCTGCTTACCACTATGGCTATAGGCTCCCCAAGCATCGCTTAGTGGCGCTGCTACTCTTGACAGGCAGCGCCATTTCTGGCAGAAAAATAGAAACTGGGGCAAACAACGCGCGTTCTCCCTTGTCTCCAACGCGCTGCCGCTCACTTCCGTTCACGTGCAGAGCTCTCGCGGTGCACATGCGGGCCTCACAATGTACTGCCTGCAGTGCGGCTTCAAAAAGATCTTCAAGCTGGACAGGCACATCCGAAAAGCGAACTTCATAAAAGGAGAAAGGCTCGTCAATCACGTTTACGGTGAAGAGCAGACGACCGACGACACGCGACTAAAAGCGAAATGCCTTTCCCAAGTCGCGATTACACCGTGTAGGGCGTATACCTCGAGGTAAGTCTCATTCTGTCACGTTAAAGAGAGAGAAGAAATAGTAGAGAAGGAAAGGCAGGGAGGTTAACCAGTATAGGACAACCGGTTTGCTACCCTACACATGGGGACAGGGTGGGGGAGATTTAAAGATGAAGAGGAAAGAGAGAGAGAGAGAGAGAAAGATAAAAAGATAGCACGACACAGCACACATCGAATCAGTCGGTCACTCTTGCGTGGTAGCATAGCACACATAGAAACAGTCGGTCACTCTTGCGTGGTAGTTGGTCACTCCTGCGTGGTACGCGACATTTCTGTCACAGGCGCTTGGCCAAGTTCGTCGCTCTCAAAAACCTCAGCAGTGCCTTCGTCGCCTTCAGTTGTGATGTCTTCTGTTGACAACATGCAAGTATTGTTTGAACAGACATTGGTCTACTATCAAGGCGCGCTAGAACGGACGCCAATGACTGTCTCTGAGCATTATATACCGGACAGTCGCACAGGACGTGGTGTAGCGTCTCCTCGCAACGACAGGCATCGCAGAGAGCGTTGTCGGCCATTCCAATTCGAAAGGAATAGGATTTCGTAAATGCCACCCCTAGCCACAAGCGATAAAGCAGTGTGGCCTCTCTTCGGCGGAGTCCAGTTGGCATACAGATATGCATCAAAGAGGACAGGTGGCGTTGACGATTAGTCCGGTTGGTTTGGCTGCTTGGTGGGCACCATAGAGCGAGCGTGATCTCCTGTGCAAGGCCTCGAAGACTGCTGGCAGCGTCAGACCTTGAAAGTGGGATGGTATCTTCCTGTGTGCTTTCATGAGCTGTCCGAGCGGCATTATCGGCCTGTTCGTTCCCTATGACGCCGCAGTGACTTGGCAGCCATTGAAACGTCACGTGGTGCCCTTTCTCATATGAAGTGTGGAGAAGACCTCGAATTTCAAAAACGAGCTGTTCATATGGCCCGCGACGCAGAGCAGATAGCACAGATTGTAGGGCTGCCTTTGAGTCGCTGAAGATAGACCAATGTTGAGGTGGTTCCCGATTAACAAAACAAAGTGCAGCGCGCAGAGCAGCTAGTTCCGCAGCTGTCGACGTCGTGGAGTGGTCGGTCCTAAAGCTGATGGTAATAGCTCTTGCTGGGACAACCACCGCACCGGACGAACACTGGATGTTTGTGGAACCATCTGTATATATATGTACACTGTCCGCATACTTCTCGTACAAAGAAGCAGAGACAGTTGTTTCAACACAGGTGACGACAGCTCAGATTTTTTCCGGATCCCTGGTACACTGAGTTGAACTGTGGGTCGAATAAAACACCAAGGGGGCATCGGTGGTTTAGATGCAGTGGTGAATCCCGAGGGAAGTTTGTCGTTGTGCTTGACGATAGTTTTAGAAAATGATGCGTGGCGCCTCTCTGAAGGCAGTGTTGCAAGGTGATGACAGGGAGCACGTGCAAAATGTCTGATGTGCGTTCTCAGGACTTCCACCGTAATGTGAGTTTGCATTGGATGGTCACGAGCAATCGCAATAGTTGCCTCTATTGACGTACATCTGGGCAAACCAAGGCAAGCTCTGAGTACTTGAGCTTGTACTGCCTGCAGAACACGAATATTGGTCTTACAAGTATTACTCAGCATGGGCAGGCTATATCTAAGAAAACCGAGAAAGAGCGCTCTGTAGAGTTCCAGCATTGCGTCTACTGACATCCCCCACGTCTTTCCTGCCAAGAACTTGAATAACTGGGAAATTGCTGTCAGGCGCTGCTTCAGGTAGGCCACGTGCGGGCTCCAACATAGGTCCCTGTCGATGATTACGCCAAGAAACCTGTGAGTTCTGGCATAAGGAATGGGCCGCCCGTTGATTGAGATGACATAAGGTTTCATTAGTTTCCGAGTGAATGCCACCAGTGCGCATTTTTTCTGGTGATATGCTGAGACCTTGTTTACACAAGTACCTAGCTGTCAAAGTTGCTGCTCTTTGAAGCCGCGCACGTATCTGAGGACGTGTGACTGCCGAAGTCCAGACACAGATGTCGTCTGCGTATATTGAAACCTTGATGGTAGTTGGCAAGTAGTCAGCAAGCCCAATAAGTGCGAGGTTGAATAGCGTCGGGCTGAGAACTCCGCCTTGAGGAACGCCCCTGGAGGTATAGCGTCGTGTAGTTGGGCCATCGTCTGTTAACACAAAGAATGACCTTGCAGCCAGGTAACTTGCAATCCACGAAAAAATTCGACCACCGAGGCCAACCGCCGCAAGTGCATCGAGAATAGCCTCATGTAATACGTTATCATATGCACCTTTCACATCTAGGAACAAAGCTGCAGATAGTCGCTTACGGGACTTTTCGTGCTGAACATACGAAACGAGATCAACTACATTGTCGATGGAAGAGCGGTCACGTCGGAACCCAGCCATGGAATTCGGGTAAATCTTGTAGTGTTCAAGATACCACTCAAGGCGGCCAAGGATCATTCTTTCCATCATCTTTCCTACGCAGCTGGCTAGTGCAACTGGGCGGTATGAGGCGAGTTCGAGGGGCGATTTGCCCTGCTTCAAGAGAGGCACCAAGCGGCTTACTTTCCAGTCGTCGGGAACATTGCCATCCTGCCATGAGGAGTTGTAGAGGCTCAGCAATTCTCTCCTTGCGGCTCCTCCCAGGTTGCACAAGGCTCGATATGGAATACCATCTGGACCCGGAGTGGTAGAACGCCTGCAGAGAGCTAGTGCCGCCTCGAGCTCCTCCATTGTGAAAGGGAGGTCCATGCGGCAGTCACGGGAATGGGGGACGTCACCTCGGGCTGGAGAATCTGGACGAGTCGTTTGGTTGGCGATCCGCGCACAAAAATCTTCTGCGACATCGATGTCTTGCCGCCCTTCAAAGAGTGCGAGCGCTTTGAATGGAAAACGTTGCACCGGAAGGCAACGCAGACCTTGCACAGTTTTCCAAATGTGGGAAAGTGGCTTGCGGGGGTCTAGCGTCTGGCAAAACCTTGTCCAACGTTCCGACGCTAATTTATCCATGCGACGCTGAATCTTCTTTTGCATCCTCCTGGCTGCCCTAAGGTCGTGAATTGATTTCGTGCGCCGATATCGACGCTCCGCCCGGCGCCGCAGTGCTCGAAGTCGTTCCAACTCTATGTCGAAATCGTTTCGCGTGGAAGAGATTGTCAACGTGCGAGTGGCCTTTTGCATTGTACTCTTAATTGTTTGCTGTAACCCAGATTGTAGGCCCTCGCTGCAAGCATCTTCCATGTCAGATTTGAAGGTGGTCCATTGAGTCGCTCGAATGGTCCTCCGTAGACCAGCTCTTGACAAGCCTTTGATGCTAAGGTAGATGGGAATGTGATCACTCCCGTGTGTCTCAACATCTGGAAACCACTTGACACATCTGGCGAGAGAGTTAGAGACAAAAGCAAGGTCGAGGCAGCTTCCGTATGTCACGCCTCGAAGAAAAGTGGGGCAACCATCATTCAGGAGAGTAAGGCCATAGTGGTAGGCGGCGCTTGCTAATCTTCGTCCTCTTGCATTTGTCCTTGGACTTCCCCATGCAGGGTGGTGCGCATTGAAATCTCCTATGATAACCCATGGAGGAGGACAAACACTCAAGATATCCGCTAATCTTCGTGAATCGAAATTGCTTGAAGGCGATATATACACGCCTATGAGAGTAAACAGGAGTTTGTGCTTTTTAACGGTGATGCATACATATTGATTGTCATCGTGAGGCGCAATTGGTTGCACCACATAGGTGAGTTCACGACGAACAAAAACGATGATCTGCTGCACGCACCGTTTGTTGAAGACATGATAGCTTCGTACCCTGACAATCTGGTTTGGTTTCGACAAAATTGGGCTCACAAATGACGATCAGTGGAAACACATTACTATACACAAACTGACGAAAATCTGAAAGGCGTGATTTAAGCCCTCTGGCGTTCCATTGGATGATGGACGCTGATTTGGACTTCTTGACGGAAGGATGAAGTGCGGGTAGCCATCTTTCTATTCGAGAGATTCAAGCACTGGGCTTAATGCGTCCAGCACTCTAAGTGCGCTTCGAGCTGATGTTGTTCCCATGTCCTCTAATATCGCTCGGATGGCTCCCATGAGGAGCGCAGCACCGAAATGACCTTGACGATCTGTTTTAGGTATACCATCCATGACCGGAGATGGCTCCGGTGGAGCGGCGACCTTCCGAGGTTCCTTGTCAAGGGGGCCGGGTCGGAAGCGTAGGCCATTCCTCTGGAGGAAGATGCTTATCCGCTGCCTTCGTGGAAACTGGTGGGCACTTTCGCGGCGCGACTGAGTGGTGCCGCCACGGAGTGGGCACTGTCATATCGGGCATGCGCGTTCTTAGAAGACGTACGATGACGCCGACGTCGACGCCGACGCTTGACAACTTCGGCTGCCTCCCTGTGGGTCGAGTTGTCTCGAACCATTTGCTTGAGAACCTCACGCTCCTTCTTGATGCGAGGACAGTCTTTCGACGAGGCAGCGTGAGGACCGCTGCAGTTGGCACATTTCAGAGTAGTGGCACGGCAGGTGTCTTCTGCATGAGGTTCAGCGCAACGGGGACAGAGTAGAGAGTTGGGGCACACGCCTCTGACGTGTCCTAGCCTGAAGCACTGATGACACTGAAGCGGCTTCTGTATGAATGGCCGAACCGGATGGCGGAAATGTCCTACTTTCACGTGGGATGGTATGCAATCCCCCTTGAAGATCAATTTTACGCAGCGCGTATTCCCAAGGCGACGCACTTGCGTAATGACAATGCCCTCGTTTGCCGGCTTGATGAGGGTAGGTAAGTCAGCACTGGGAATGGCAATGTCGATGTCGTAAATTACACCGGCTATAGATGTATCATCCATCGGGATAATGGGGCGCATTTTAATGCCGCCTAGCTCCGTCATTTGTTGAAGCTGCCCCAGAGCACTCACGTTGTTCACGTCTATGGCAAGGATGTTCTTCCGTGGATTAATTCTGATGTCTTTAATTTGATCCGGCACCGCACGTTCCAGAATAACGGATAGGGCTTGCCTGTTCAGCAGTCGTAGGTTGCTTGAGGGATCCTCCGGCATGAAGATGATGACATGCGGCCAGCGCGCAGGCCTTGACTGCATAGTCGCTGTACTCGCAGGCGTCGAAGGCGGTGCGTTGATGATCTTCCTCTTCGCCCTCTTACCCCGGACGGGTATGAAGCTGTCGTCTGATGTGTCGTCTTCTGACATAGAGTACAGCTCGGTGTCCTCAGTGTCACTGGGAGAGCCACCTCGCTTCCTTGCGATTGACGGCCGCGGTGACTTCTGGCCAGACGGGCCTCTGGCCTGCTCCGCGTCCATGACCGCAAGACGGGGAGGCGAGGCACCTCGAAAAAGCGAAGGTTTCACTAAAAATTCAGAGAGCACAGAAACAAGCGTTCTGCCAAGAAGACACTTCGTCGTCTTTCGTCACGTTAAAGATACGTAATGGTCCATATGCACTCCGGAATGAAGCCGTGCACGCTATCGATGTTCTACGTTGTAGACTATGAATCATATGATTGTTGTTTTGATATGGCATGCTTGCAGTTGCAGATGCGTGTACTTTCGTGAACAAACGTTTGCGGCGTGCGAAAACGTTTGTTCTCAGAAAGAAGTGCCATGGCCATGGCACTTCTTCCTGATAAGGTTAGAGTCAAGTCCTCCGTGCCGCAGGAGCATCACCCGCCGATTAAGACGCGAGGCAGCTAGCTGAGCTTTAACCACTGTGAAGCAAGATGAACTGCTCACCTTGTTTTTTCGGCTCTCGCGTCATGCTTGCACTCTCTTTTTATGAGGATATCGACTTTACAGGCGTACAAGACCTGCGGCGCGAACGCGCCGCAGGTCTTGCTCCGTCGCGCCGGTTCTGTGGGGACGTGAAAGCCAGGTGGCGTGTAACGTGCTAACTGGCGTGTAACTTCGCGTGGTGCTCGCTTCGCGCCCACACTCGCTTGTTCTGCGCGTAGTTGCTGCTCTGGGTGTAGAATGAGAAAGACGTGCGCTTGCTTTCTCCGTGAACAATGGAAAGGAACGACGGTGACCAAGCCGGTTCTAGTGGACTGGGTGTGTACAGAGAAGCCGTGAAAGTCAACGACCAAAAGTTAACTTAGTCTACCCACGTGAACCAAACGCTAGGACTAGCGCCATTAAATACACTAAATTGGAACATTAAGGTCGCCTCAGGTTTTAGAGCGCCGCTCTTAGGCGCCCGTTCCTGCGTTGAGCGGCGTCGCCATCGTCGGCGTAACCGATAGAGCGAACGCGGAGCGTAGCGAGCCGCTGTCTTAGCGTCTGCAATGCCTCGTGTCTGCTCGCGCTTCTTGTGACAGCGCGACGCATGCCTCTCGCGCACGGGTACGAGAAAGTTAGTTGACCTGCCAGGCTTGGGAGAAGAAGACGTGCGTTGGTTGAAGGGACACTTTGTGCGTGGAACGCTCTGGCGGACTCTTAGATTTTGCATCTAGTTTTCCGGGCACAAGTTCGCCCATAATAATTTTTCCAGCGCAGCTCTTAGGCGCCCGTTCCTGCGTTGATCGGCGTCGGCGTCATCGTAACCGGCACAGGGGACGAGGAAGAAAGATAGCGAACACGGAGGGCCGCGGAGGATGAAACACGGCGATAGCGAGGAGGAGGGAACGACAGTGGCGAGCATGGTGGCGAGACGACAGGTTCCGCGGAGCCACCCGCGGCGCCACAGCAGTGCGGTCTCCGATGACGTCATCAGTGAGGCATGCAGCGACGGCGTCCACAGATACCATATATAGAAATAAAGCGCTGCATGAACGGAGGCCAGTCTGCGGCGGCTGTTGTGGAATGCGTCCACGCGCTGCCTTCCGCGGTCTCCCGGTTAGGGAGGCAGTCGCGCCTCAACTTATTTCAAAATCAAAACACCTAAACAGCTGCGCTCAGAATTCACACTAGGCAGTATTGTAATCTTCGATCGGTGAATTTTTTGATAATTTATAATCTCTACGAAGTCTTATTTGGAGAGAGTGAAAGACTTGACTGACTGACTGACTGACCGAACGACTGACCGAACGACCGACCGAACGACCTACTGACTGATGTTTTCTGGTGAAAATCCACTTGAGCTCAGAGACAGTTATGACTATAGGCTTGATAATATGCACACGTTGAAAGACGTCTGTCTTGAAAGATTCACTGAAATGCTTTGTTTAAAATGCAGAAATGCGTCGCTTTATATACCCTAAAGATTCGTTGTTGCATACTGGCAGTAAGACAAGGCCTAAAAATTACGTAGATATAACACTAATAATAAAAGCATCAAATGGTACGGTTTCCTAAAGAAGAATGTGAAAACCCCCATCAGTCAATAATCAACCAGACATTAGGAATATTAATCTTGGAAGCAGGTCGTGCTTAAAGTCGCGGACCGAAAATGATTACTAGTTACCATAATGCCAGTCCACTTAAAGGAGTACTGACACAATATTTCGCGGCCGAGATAGCCTGCGGGATCGATCCCCGTGAACATGCGTATATCTGCAAAATACCAATAGCGAATATAGCTTGGAAGTTATTTTAAATGAATTTTGAAGTTTGCGTGAGCGATCGACATCTTCGCGCTACTGACACCCTCAAAGGGGACCCTTGGGGACCCCCTGCTTCCCTCAAGTGACCACGCTGCAACAAGTTATGATGACGTTATAGCCGCCATGTTTTTTGTTCTTTTTTTTTGCCGCATTTTTTTCCAGCAGCCTACTTCTCCGCGGCTGCTCGCGAACCGTGCGGAAGTGCGTCACAGTTCTGTGCGCTGACGTGATCGAGCGCTGCACCCGCTAGGTGGTGATAGTTGCACCCGGAGGCTGGTCGTTTTTGAAACCGAAACTACACTGGTGGATAATGAGGAGCCTGTAATTATCTGTCGCGCGCTGCAGCAAACGATGTGCCGTGTTATGACTAACAGGCCCCCAGCAACACATTGCAGCAAAAAAACGCGAGGCCAAAATTTTTGTGCCACTACCGCTTTAAAATAGTGATACTTTGTTGAAGATGACCCGTCCAGCTTCACTTTGTCACGGATCTCTGTTTTTGTATAGTTCGCACGAGAACACGCGCTGTGCACCAGTATCAGAAACTGGCTCATAGTGGCTCATCGATGGCGGGCAGCGTGGTCAACGTGCACGCAACTTCATTAGTGTGATCTTAGCCAAAAAGCGCACTTACATATCATATTTAATTTGCAAGTTATGTTGCATAACTTCCCTATTTTTAACTTTCACATAGATTTATAAAACCGCAGGATTCTTGGCCAATCCCCCACTGTGCATGTGGTCACATAGGGGCACAAGAACAAGTACTCGGCCAATGCCCTGCCTTGGGTATGTGCCAGGCCCAAAGGACAAAAACTTCGCACTCCGTCTAACGCACCGCGCGTTGCGTTGAGGTGCCTCGATGAGCGCGAGACTGCTGGCGGGTGAAGGACATGCGCATGCATCGGCTGATGCGTCAGAAAAGCTTGGAAATAAAGGGTAGTCCTTAGGCTTGCTCGGTATTTTATATGCAAATAATAAGACAAAATGGCTACTAAATGTCCCAAAATATAAGTTCAAAGTAGCCAGAAAGTAGCCATGGCGCCAGCCTGATATTTTCGTCGCAAAACGGGGTTGCGAAGTAGCCACAGCGGCAACCCTGCAGTCCGATGACACAGACTGCCGGATCGTCGCCGCCGCAAGGACACGCTGCAGTTGGTCACTCACGCCGAAGATGGCGAAAAGGTATACGGCGAACCAGGCACGTAGCCAGGATTTTTTTTCGGGGGGGGGGGGGGGGGGGCAAGGCCTAATTATTCGAAAGAAAGTCTTTGCATGGCAAAAAGAAAAAAAAGTTGCCCGGGAATATAAAAGGCTGGACGAATTTCGGGGGGGGCCCGGGCCCCCCGGGCCCCCCCCTTGCCTACGTGCCTGCGGCGAACCACAGACGATCACACACGTCGCACGGGTACCCGAATGGATTCCCGACCGACTCCCCTTGAAACCTTGCCGAGACTCCCGGGAAACGCTCGTCTGTGTTGTAACCAACTCACCGACGGGCATTTTCGTCTTCGCGATACTGAGGATCCTGGCGGACAGTGCGTTTGGGCTTAGCATCATCGGCCCGATCTTCGTCAGTAATTTTGGCCCGGTGGCGTTGATTGGACTCACGTTTCTGCTGCCACTGACGCTCTACACGGGCGCATGGCGTGACAACACCACGTGGTTGACGTGTTTTTGTCAACATTTCAGACGCATACTTTTTGCCATATCCTAGCCATAGAATGCTTAGTTGTAAAAAAAGACAGCAGGTAAAGCGACAGCTGTATCAGTAGCTAACGTGGTGGAAGCTGAATAACTATGCAAGAAACTTGGAGGACGCTTGAGCCTCGCCTTCAAGAGTAGAACGCGATAGCGTAATCGGGCCCTGTTCGCATCGCCTTCTCAATCACTTGCCTGGCTTCGCTTCTCGGTGGACACCTAAACCGTGCTGCACGGTAAGGAACGAACGTGCACCTGTAAACTGGCCCTTTCAAACTATCCTAAAATGCCTACTGCAAGTACAGTTGCGAAGTGCCCACTACGACATAATTCTTCCTTGTGCGAGTTGGCGAGGTACTCACTACGCGTCCGTAAGGTAACACGCGCACCTGGGCAACTGCACACCTTGTTGATGTTGTTGATAATGATAATTAATTATGCCTGTGTGCTTTGTAATTTGTGGGCTTTTAAACCAACCACTAGTTGCGCAATTCACATGTTTTGACGGTGTGATTCTACGCTTCTGCCCCGCACTATTACATGTCTAAAGGCTCGTTCACACACAAGGCGGAGCGGCTAAAGCAGACGAGCGGAGGAAACCTCTTCGCCAGGCGGCTGAAGCGGGCGGAAAACGAGGCGGCGAGCCGTATCGCTCGGGCACTGATATTTTCCGCCCGCCGAAGGTGTCCGTTTTGCCGCAGCCAATCAGAACGCCATGCGGCGGTGGCGCTGGTGTATCTTTGTAGTAAACATCCAGTTGAGCCGCAAAATGGCGCGAGATCTGGGCAGGCGGCTCGGGTGGACAAGCAGTGCCACGTGAATGGCGACACGTCCGCGAAAGCGCGAGATGCCCCGCCTCCTCGGCCAAGCGGGCTTCAAGGCGAGCCGTGCGGTCTGAACAGGTACGCGCATTCGCAGTCACGCCACGTTTAAAATCCGTATCGCCGCATTGGCCTTTCCGCCTTCGGTGTAAAAGAGCCTTTACTGACACTCCTTATTTCGTTGCTCGCACTACATAACATTCATATAGCATTCTTTTTTACAACGCGATTTCTAACACTGGCATAGCTCTGTGGTTGAACACCTGCTTCGCACGCAGAAGTGCTGGCTTCGATTCGCACTCGAACCAAATATTTTTTTTATTATTTCCTTATTTGCATCAATCACGAATTTTCGCTTACGGACAACGCTAATATTTCGCTCACAACCAACTACACCGACGCCGACACCGACTACTGAACATTGTAACTGCTAAAACTCTTTCTTCACGTGCTGCAACAAAGGTATTCGCTGTTAAATACATTAGCCACCCGATTATTACTCCTTATTTTTTTTTCTCTTTCCCTCTTTCTTCCCTCCTTCCTTTCTTTCTTCTTTCTTTCGGTGACTTCAAAGCCTGAGCGAAGCAGAAGGGCAAACACGCAATCTGCCGAGGGAAGCGGCATTTCTGACCATTCGGGTTCGTTACTGTAGTCACGAGCGCCAATGGGCTCCCAGAGGTTGTTGAAGAAAATGGGACTCGATCTGAGTAGTAAACTTTACAGCACTTTTTTGGCGTTTCGAATTTCTCAGTATTTTGCGTCTGGGAAGTAAATAAACAGGCACTTCGGGCTGGGATGGGAGATTTAACTGGAGCGACTACTCATATATATGCCTCCTGCAGTCCAACGCGTCCGTTTCCCAATCACCCTGACCAGAATGTAAGTACAATACGCGAACGAGAAAATGAGGCATTCTGCTTACCATCCAAAAGGAACGCGCAACCGTTGCGTTAGCCAAGCCGAACACTGCCAGCGATCACATTCATGCAACAAGAGAGGTTCGTGCTTTATTCATGGGCATGAACTACGTATTACTCGCCGCAGCGCGCGTTTTCGCAGCGCGCCGGGGGAGAAAAATGAAGCAACAACTGTTCTCCTTCAGCGCAGTGCTTGCGTCGTGCTTTGTCGATGGCGGTGGTTTGCTGCTCGCTTCTTTCGTGCCCGCCCCTTGGCTTCCTTCCAGAAATGCCTCGCGTTCCACAAACACTTCTCGCCTCGAGAAGCTCGCCTAGCACATCGAAAAGAAACGAAAAGGCCCTCATACCAATGCTTGCGAAACAAGAAGAAGGGGAAAAAAAAAAGCAATGGGCAAGATATGGCCTTCAGAAGATTGGAATCCAGACAGATGGAGAAATCAACGACGCATCGGGCCACGCGGGCTTTCTCTGACGAAGAGGCATAAGCTAAATACGAACAAGAAATAAGCCTCGAAGTAATAGGCCAATAGGGGATAAGAAAACGGCAAGCGGCCAAGCGGGAGCAATATTCGGCGCAGCAGAGGCACGCGCGTAATGAAGTGAAACACCAGGAATCCCAAGGCGGCAGGCAGCCCACGGGTCGGCCCGCCGGGACAGCGTCACCCCCAACCTCTCCCGCGTGCATCAATAAATTGCGACACCACGCGCGGCGATTAGGGCCACTGTCGCCACTACCCCGCGCACCTTCGCAGAAGGCTTTCTTCCCACCGCCCCCTGCCGGCCTTTTTTGCCCTAACGCTCGCCTGCCCCAATACACCTCATCTGTCCCTTAGTGTCGCGAGACGTCGCCTGAGGCGCGACGAAGGGGGACTCGCTCGCGCGGCCCGAGACACGCGCGCTCGAGCCCCACTGATGCCGCGTCGAGATTCTTCCAACGAAGTGGCGCTACGGGGGCCTCGTAGGCGACGTGATTCACGGTGTGCCCGACGGCGGTTCGATAGGAAGAGCCCACCAGGTTCGAAGCGCTGGTCATCTTGTCGGCGGCTCGTCGTCTGGGTGGCTTGCCCGCGGGAAAACCTGCGCCTCACCGCTCGATGACGAATTACGACCGCTCGATTGCGGCACGCCCGAATAGGCGCCCCATCCATCGCCGAAAAAGTGCAGCGTGCAGAGGCCCCGACTTCTTACGCGCTGATATTAGGTGGGATATGGTGATCCCACAAACGGAATGAGAGGCAACGCAACGCGAATCCAACTTCGCTGCGCGATAAAAATTCCACCATACGGGTATTCGAGTCATGCAACAAAGAGTCGAAAAACTGATACTATTGGTGGCCCGGGTCTCATGAATTATCGCCCTTCGTAAACCTAGAAGGATGCACGGAAGGCAACGCCAAAGAAAAGAGGAAAATAAGCCAAAAGAAATATTATAAGAGCGGGAGAGAAACCATGCCTCTAGAACCACAATAACGATAAATCGATAGCAAGGAAACGCCCATATTTGCAGGTACTTACAAGCAGGAGCCAAACCATGAATACCGGACGAAGTTACGCGTCCTCGGCAAATGAGTCGTTCCTTAGGAGTCGTTCCTTTTGTTTCCCACAGCGATTGTGGCTAAATAACTACGGGTATAAAAAGAAAAATACAAGTTCGTCACTTCGGGCGTAAGTACTGTGGCTAGTGTTAATGTCATGATGGACACATACCCCAACTTCAGCATGGAGCGGGTATTCAATTTCGCTGTTGAAACAGCTGAAAGACAAAATTTTAATGTTGCAGGAATTCAGTTATCTTGATACTTAAACATTGCAAGGTACGGTGCAACTAGACCAGTTCGAGTTACTTTCTGAGTTACTTTCGAGTTGCTTTTTACGAGCCAGGAATTGAGTTACTTTCTACGAGCCACTTTTAAATCAGATATATGTTCAAAATTTTTACAAATTACACAGTGTAACGAAAATGACTCGTTTAAGCCATTCAATATACAGGAATGCAAAGTGGTGTCAAGATCGCAGTAGTCTAGTGCTTTCCCTTTCGGTATGCCTCATGCTTACCGCCGGGAATAAAACATTTGAGAAGTCATCGCGACGTCGCTAATATTATTTCGCTTGGACATGAAACCTTGACAGCTGTCAAGTGCGCGGAGGAGGACTCGTGAATTATCAGAGAACATAAAATAAAGACGAAATTGGCGACGTAGCGCCTTTTTACACAGCGACCACAATCCAACCAGACATCGTTATAAAGTCCCAAGGAAGATGCGGCGAATTTACAGAGAAATTTCAGAGTACCGGAAAACTAGCGCAACTAAAATGAAGGGACACCCTCGTGGTAAGAAACGTGAGGTGCACAATAAACTCTGCGCTACTTTTAAATTTGCGGTCAAGAAGTGGAGAAGCGCGCGTCAACAGAGAGAGGAAGAGAAGAAAGGAGGCAGCGTTAACGCTGGCAGCATATCAATTTATACCGTGACCAAAATCCTAAATCAGGTACTTTCTTCCCAGTTCCAGGCGGTCTTGAGGGACTTTTTGTTTCTTGCGAATATTCTTTCACTGCGGAAACCTAAAGTCGCTGCAATTTATAACTCTTCGATGAAGGAAAATAAAAACAGCGAAACCAGCCATCAATTCATCTTGTCCCATATTGGTGTTTACTCTGACGACAACGCGTTCACCGACTGTCCTGGTTAACTTGTGAATCGAAGTTCACGCAGTGTGCTGTTTCTTGTCCGCCGTGTTCACGTAGCGTGGCTCCCAAGCTGAACAACGGCAACAGCAAAAATTGCCTGGAACGCCCCTTGAAAGCATGCAGTACGACAGTGCTTACATGCAGGTTCTCCATGAAGCGAGCCGGCCCTACTAAATACGCAGTTCCGGCGAAGGTTATCCTCAATTGCTTGCTGTGATATAATATATATATATATATATATATATATATATATATATATATATATATATATATATATATATATATTTCTTACACAGGCCCGAACGCGCTAGCGCGTGCAAGCACACATGGTTTTGTCTGCGTTACGCCAAGCTAGTACAGCATACGGCAGCCCGGGCCCCTAAAGTGCTCTGCACGTATCATCATCAAGGCGGTCGAAGAACAAGAGGAAGAAGAATTCTCCTTGGCGCGAGCGCGCGCTCAGATGGCTATGCTAGGTGGGACGGTCGCCAATGGAACTACGGACACCGCCCAGCGCAAAAGTTGCTTTGCATCTAAAAACATTTCGCCCAAGTAAATCTGCCTAAAGCGTGTATGCGCATATTCGCGTCTGTGTGCACATCCATGCGTGAATATATGCGGGAAAATTTATGATGCAAAAAAAAAAAGGTGGGAACGCGTCTGTTGGGAGCGTTTCATTGCATTTCATTAAACAAAGGCGCGACGAAAAAAAGAAGTCCTGAGTCAAGGAAAATGAGGTGAGATCCGTTATATCTTTTTAAAATCTTTTAAACCTCGATGAGGTTAGACATTGGAGAAAAAAAAAATCGAACGGCGCATATTTGTAGTGCACCACAGGCAGTGCGTCAAACCATTCAAGAAGTAAACGCAATTTAAACATAAACCACATCTCTCAAGGAAGTGAACTGTGGAGTCGCAGGCAATAATGTGCGAGGGTTCACGCAGTGCATAGGGTTCAGGGTTGAACAGCTAGACAAACGAGAAAGATTAATACGAACTACGGTTAAAGGCCAACTCCGGCGATTTTTTGGCCATGTCAAAGTAATGGTGCTTTTATATTCCTGAGACGCTCCTGCCACGGGTCCGATAGCAGAAACACTCGGCAAGTTCGAGAATAATTTTAAATAAGCAAAAAAGCGCAACACCGAAACCGAAACCCAACCGAGCATACTGTCTTCGAGTGACGTATAAGTGGTTACAAAACCGGAAATCATGCAAGGCATGCCGGTCCCGCCAGCGCGTAGTATGAAAGCTGCGAAAGCGGTGAAGAGCAGACGCTCAGTTGAAAGGTGACTCCGTCGGAAATCTTGTGCGTGACTGACCGTGTCACGTGCACAAGCTGAGCTGTCGGAAGATGACAGCTGCGATTCCGACGTATTTGGAGGCCAACTGTAATGGCCATTCCTCTTCGATGAAGTGGAACACACTTGTTTAGCTCTTTGCTTGCCTGTTTGCACATTCCACCGCCAGATGGCACCGCCTGTCCAGGCAGCTCAAGTATGTGGGGCCGTGATCGCGTAAAACGCTATCGCTGAGAAGTTCGCGGACTAACTAAAGCTTCTTAATATTGCTATGGGAAGAGTGCATAAGTTTGGCAATAGCGGCGTTCAACATCGCGTTGGTACGGCAGAAGGAATTTAATATAAGCCAAGTATGAGCCACCTTTCGCACCATTAGGTTACGTTATGGGCCCGGTCACGGTGCACCCTATATATGCTACGGAAAGTGTTTCCGTGGTGTTCACGCATGTGCATTCTTTAGCCGGTGCGGTATTACCGTACTTTCCATGCGGTAAACTGGCATTGCTAGCTAAAACACTCTAATATAGAGACGCAGGGTAATCGTTAGGTGCGAGTGTTTCGTGAATGACAACGGGGAATCGGGTGCAGCCCACAACGCAACACCACTTGCCACCCATCGCACGCATTACCACAAGGAACTGAAATTCACACGTCCAGCCAACGAAGCGCTCGCCAAACACTCGCGATTGTTGCCTTGCGGATAGCAGACGCTCTAGAGGCCCCTCGGTTCCGTCACTTCCGCTTAACAAAAATGACGTCACGCACCGAATGTTGCCAATAATTTTAGGAAGCGAGGTGGGGAGAGTCGGGGCAATCAATAAAATCCATTTGCAATGAATCTGCGTATGTCTCCAGCTTGTAATTTGGCATATATAACGGGAATGTGAAAAGGAACGTACCCAGCGAATTTTATTGAGATCCATGGACCTCAAAAAATCGCCGGAGTTGGCCTTTAACTGATACGACAATGGTATACAGCCGACAAGATACAAGAATAAGCCGTTAGTCTCTTTTTTTTTTATCTGCAGCGAACTTAGGTTATGGGGAGCAGACTTTGGACTAAGCGTCCAAAAATTGTTCTTGTATCTTTTTACCTAGCTACTACTATTACTTCCTAGAAATCTTTTGATAAATTTCCAAAAAGGGTTGGCAAGTTCAAATGAATTGTTGGTAAGGAATGTCGGAAACTGACAAAATAAAAATAAAAAAACAACGAAATCGACGTGGAGACAGAGAAGGAGTCGCACTGAGGGCGTCGATTTCCTACGAGTCCCTGCAGCAGGAAAAGGGGACGTCGGGGACGTAGCAAAAACTTGGAAATTGTTTTCTTATCGCAAGCGAACAAAAAAGTGTGAAGAAGCAATCACTGCGACCGGAATCGGGGCGCGCAGTACATTCCCGACGTATGGACTTCGCGCGAGAGAGACAGTGTGTGTGTGTGTGGCGGGGGAGGTGAAGGAATAAAGAGAAGGGAAACACCCTCGCTTCTTGTTTCTGGAAATAAAGGGAATAAAATAAATCTGCGTATACCGAAAGGGAAGCTGCACAGCAGGCGGTGCACTGGTGCGCAGGATCGATCTGCAGTTTAAAATTCGATTAATCGATTTCCCGGTCCCCCAAGTCAAGGGCGAAAGGCTGCCGTGAGTTTAGCGCCGGGGGCCGCGGTGCAGCGCAGGGGTGCGCTGCTTGCTTAACCTGCCGGTGCGAGCCTGTCCGCCTTTTAAGGCTGCGCGGTCGCGACTTCTTGTTGGGGGCCGTATAGACTCAATCGATCGCTGTCTTTCGATTCTCGATCGGCTTCAGGCACGGAAATGCCGAGACACCCACACGACCAGAAGTGCAGGCTTTACACCGTGCAAGGCCGGTTCGGTGAATGTATACAGTCGCGCCAGGCGCACTTCTGTTCCAACTACAGGGCGCCTTCATTCCATGGCACGCTGCGTCTCCTTTTGCTTCGAACGCGAAGCTAGTCGTAATTCGTTTAAATACGCGGAGCGACTGCGCTAGCGGCAGCGGAACTCCAGAGAATCCTTAAGCCCGCATTTCCGTTATCACGACGGGATCGCGCCGCCTTATCGAGCGATTCGCGTCCGCTCGCTGTGCGCCGCTGCGCGCTTGCTTGATCGTCGAGAACGCTTCGACGGCGGTGCAGCCATGGAGGCCGATCACCGTGACATCGTAACATCGCCACACAGCGTCCATGCACGCATGATGACTCGTGATACTGGGCATTTCACTTACCGAAGCTGGCCGGCCAATGGCAGTAAATACTTACAAACCAGAAGCTTTGCGAACTGGGCCCCTGAACTTTCACCGCTGCCGGTGGCCATGGATCAGGTGCAACGAGCGAACATGCACGATATAGCGTTTGGCCTGTCCTTATCGCACGCTTGCAGCCAATGTTCACTCGTCATCAGCTGTGACGTAACCAGAACCGCAGTATATGTGCTAGCTAGCTGCGCCGACAGGTGATAGCTGCAGTCAAGATTATGTATGCTCGCTCTAAACGCGGGTGCAAGAGTATAGAAATGAGGGGCCAAATTTCGCAATGCTTTTAATTGTAGGTAGTAGATATCACTCTGTATCCACCACTTTTTTTTTTACGTCTGTTTGCTTACATGTGTCCTTTTCTTAGTTTTTTTTTATTCGTGTTAGTCACGTATATAATCTTTGTAAATGTTCATATCTGCTGGCTTTTATATCTCGCTTTTCAATTTGTTTTTTATCCATCTTTTTCATGTGCGTATGCATATGTCGCGCAAAATGTCGTGAAATGTTTGTACTCTCAGATGTCTCTGTTGCCGATATATTTTCTTTTTGGTATGTTTATATAGTTTTGCTGCGATCTTTTTGTACTATGGTGCGTTGAATAGCACTGTTTGCTTAATTTGATTTTTTTTCTGCATGTTTATGTCGCTTATGTAACCTCGTAGCGAAGCCCTGTCAGGCCGTATGGCTGTGTCCCGCATCGTGATTGGCTCACATATTCTCTTACGAAAGCTTTTAGCGTAAGACGCTGTTGAGGATAGGGTCACCGGGGCCGAATTTACAAAGCTATTCTTTCGTAAGAGCGTTTCGCCATCGACTCGTTACCTTCGCTAATAATCTGTCCGGCGTCAGCATTCGCTTAAATTTTCTCTTACGAACAATTCTTGCGTGAGACGTTTTGTGAATATGGGCCTTGGTTTATATGAGCATTATTTATTGTTTTTCAGAGTAAATAATTGAATATCGGCGGAAATATATATTTCCGCGGGTTCTGAATCACTTGAGCTACGAAGCAGAACAAAAATGGGTTTAGAATACTTTCCTCCCGTCTTTCTAATTTTTTTTTACAAAACTAGGCTGCTGACCCGAAGGCCGCGGGTTCGATAGCGGCCGCGACGGTCGCATATCGTTGGAGGCGAAAAGTCAGAGGCCCGCGTACATAGATATGAGTGCACGGTAAGGAACCCCGATGATGGTAGAAACTTCCGGAGCCCTCTACCACAGCGTGCCTCATAAACATATCGTAATTTTGGCACGTAATAACCCCAGTAATTATTATTAATTTTTTACAGAAGCGCTGATAAGCATAGGGGTCGAATTTACAAAGGTTTTTTTTCGTTGATTGTCTATTCTCACGTTGGACGGTAATCGGACCGTGGCCACCTAGCAGCCTTGAAAGGACAGTTTTCCCTGCAGCGTCATATTCCTATAACAGTCCTGATATCCGCTATAAATATAAAAAAAACAATTTCACCGCTGAACTTTCTTTCTTATTTTAGACCTCTTTAGTTCCACGATAAAATTTGTTTATTTTCCTGATAAGTGAAATGACGACTTACTGGTACGAAGCACTTTTATGGGCCCCATTTAATGCTAACTATGTATACCTACTGAAGCGGTGGCACTACGCTGAGATAGTAAACGTCGCAAGCGTGCGTCGAATGCGACAGCCACTTTATGTTATGCCCTTCGTTGAAAGCGCCGCTTGACACTTTATGTTGGGAGACTGCATGGAATATCAGCTCCAATAGTGGGCGCCCTTAGGCAAAACCACTTATAGTCGGACACAACTTTAGAAGTCCGCGGCATTTCCTCCTCAAAGGCGGATGCACAGAATGCCTGCACCAATGGGCGCGCACTCCTTCGAAGAATGTTACCAAGCGCATGGGCAGGACTATTTCTTTAGTCGCGGAGGCGATCGGCTGACGCGCTTCGGTCGTCCGGGCGGGGCCTCTCCTGACTTCTTAAGTTGTATCCGACGATATACGATTAACTCTCTGATAGTAACTAAACCGTCAGTGTAGAATTTCGGCTTTACAGTATTCCGCCCGAGATACTTTAAACTTATTTATTTATTTATTTATTTATTTATTTATTTATTTATTTATTTATTTATTTATTTATTTGTATGGACGCCTCTCAAAGCTCTTCGAAGACGCTCTGCTGTTGTAGCGTGCATGGGCACCAGTTCAGACCATTGCAGCGCATGAGATTTTTCCGAAGGCCGCTTAATACTCGCACGGATGACCCTTTAAGGCACTACAGTATAGACAGTCTATCTGTCTATCCTTAAATGCATTTTCCATGTACATACTCCCTTGTTTGCCAAGTCGACATGCCGTTTATGGATGAATTCTCGGAACACAAGCCGCTTCTTTCACTACAAAACGCCCTGTTCGCCGACTGTACAGAGTCTGATTGCCGACAGATTAGTTGCTAGTGTACTGCAATTATTCGTTGCAGACTGCCGTTCAACGGAAAACATGAGTTTGAAGCCAGCCAAATGCGCCGCTTGACTGCGCAATCATCCAACGCCACGGAGCTTGTATAAAATATTTAACGACTTATAAAAAAGATCCACGGATATCCACGAAGTGAATGATGATGAGTCGGCGAAGCTCTGGGGATCATTCGGTCCCCGTAAATCTCCCGTTTGTCGTTTTTGCCGTTTTGTCGCCGCTTCCCGCGCCCTCGCCTCCGGAGTAGTAGCTTGTCGTCGGAATTTCCATTGAGCCGCCGCATGCCACGCCTTACGTTCGCTTTCATCCATGGCAGAAAGAGAACGTGTGGTCTCGAACGCGCTTACATACGCATTTGCACCGCAGCCTCCTCTCATGTATTTAAAGTGACATAAAGAGTCGATGACAAAGCTCGGTCCTAAGGTCCATAATGTGTACGTTGAAGTCGCCGACTAGTATGAAGGGTTTGTGCTTGTAGGTGTTTTATATTGTTTTGTTCCAATCAGGGTTGCCACTGACTTTCGAGTAAATGTCGCCAAACGACGAGCACAAAGTCGCCAAAAGTCGCCATTTTTTTTTACAAATTTCGCCAAAAAAGTCGCCATTCTAGATATTTGCGGCATATCCTAGGAATAAGAATTTCCGCTTATGTATAGTCCCGTAGCATACAAGGCCAGTCGCATCGCCCGCTTCACCATGGGTGTGCTTGGTGCACCTGGTTCTCCGACTAGCCGCAAGATGTGCGCGGAGGGGCAAGTACGAATGGATAAAACGCTCGTTATATCCTTCCATCCCTGCCCGCTCGTTTCAGAGAGAAAAGTGTGGTAAACCTTGGGCGAAAACCGTGAAGGCGTTGTTTGTAGACAACTTTACATCCCCTTATATGAAAAAAAAAAGAATGAACAGGTTTATTGAAAGTAGTAAGACAGAAGTCTTACAGGTACCGTTCATTAGTGAGTCTTATACCTCCCAGTGTGAAGTAATATGATACCGGACGCCACTGTCCCTTTCCTATACTCACTTATATCTACCCGCGTCAATCCGATGCGTTATAATTGAACGGGTAGACAGTGTAAAAAGTTATATAGCATTTGTTTTCATTGCACACGCTCACCGAGAACAGTGGAAAATGCCTGAATAAATACTTTTTTATTGCACAAACACGCGCGTATCCGCCAATCTTCGCTATACGAGCTCATTTACGGGATACTGCAGCAGTCAATAAGTCGCCAAGCTACTCAGAACAGTTGGAGCTTTGGCGGAACAAATGGCCGAAACACACGACCAACCAGCTAAGGCTGGGGTGTCCATGCTGCTGCGCGGCGGGCTCGCAACGCAGCAGCAGCTCGGGCTCGTCGCCAAGACCCTGCGGTGAGAGTCCGGGTATCGAAACGAAGAGGGCTAATGTATATATAACAACGTTGTCACGTCTATATATGATGTTAGAGGAATGTGTACGGATGATTCGCGGGTTACCCGACCATCTCCGAGCAAGCTCCTCTAACATGATTCACTTCGTGGATATGGCGGTGATTTTTTTCATCTGTCACCCTTTAGCGTACATTTTACCAACGTCATATCAGTCACGGAAATACGTAAGTGAAGCCCTGGTGGACCCCGGCATAAAACACTTACGTGTTAAAAAATAGGGTGCAAGAATACGTTTGAGAGGTGGCGAAGGAAAAGCACGTCTTTCTGACATTGCTTCCCTGGCTTGAAAGGTAACGTTATGTTTTGGTTTGTCCATCTCTGTATACGTATACGGGGAGAACTGGCTCTTATGACCATGTTTTCTTCAGTAACCGGCTGAATGCGCAATATTTTGGAAGTACTAGACAGTTAATTTTACCATAACACGTTTCGTACGTCAGAATCATTACGCACTTGAATGTATAGCTATTGCGTGCAATCGCACCCGTCATTTGTGGTGCGTTGCGAGTATGCTGTGTACTCGGAATGCTCGCCAAACAATACTTTCGCATCAAAAACAGCAGAGAAAAAAAGTCACAGTTTCGTCACAAGGGCGAAGCAATGAATGCGATAGAAAGAAATTGGAATGTCCCAGAAAGAACGGCAAGCAGCTAGAAACTTGCTGCGCGCTGCGAAAGTACAAGGGACGCAGGAAAAGGAAACACACAAGGCGAGTGCGAACTAACAACTGTCACAGCACGAAACTCTCATCGCTCTGCTCAAACACAAAGAAGGACGCACAAAAAGAACGCACATGTATACATAGGACGAGCGCGAACTGTCACAGATGTTACTTCAACTAACCCCTACTTTGGCTCTTCTAGCAGATCACTCCTTTCGCAAACGCGGCCGCTGCAGCGAGCAATGTGACCTTCGTAAGGTCTATAGCTTCAACGCAACCTTTGCGGTGAAAGCTCGACATACAAAACTCCCCCTCAAGAGATAATCGCGGGAGCATGGTCGACCACGCCCTGCATGTCAAAGTACAAGTCGAAGGCGCACATCCCAACTCCGGCTAAACACTAGACAGTTTTAGAATTGGGGACCGACCCAAGAAATTTGCGAGCCGCCAGGACGCATGCGCAGAACGCAAGCCACCCTGGGACTCTTGCGCTCGCGTTTTTCCAAGACCCTGCAGCGCCTTCCTTTGGGCGGCAAACAAAACCGCGGAGCGCGCGACCTCAAGACAAGAAAATAAAAACGGCGCTTGGCAGTGACACGTGAAGCCACGGCTCGCGTTCCCTGCGATTCTGGTCCCTAATATAATACTTCATTTGGAATTGGCTCTAGTTGGTACATATACCTGAGGGTAAAATTACAGCGCAAACACACTTTTTTGTCCTTCTTGCTTCTTTACTTCTTTGTCCCTGCACCAATATGAATATCATTTCATGGCTTCGCGTATCTAATACACTATCATCCTCGTTACACGTTTTGGTTTAGAGCTATTGTTGCGTGCGCAGGTGCGGTAAGTTTGCCTTGGACTTATATCTGCATTGACGTATGAAAGAATCAAGCAGTTGTTAGTCAGCACTTGTGTTGTATGTTTCTTTTCTTCGTGGGTGTCTTGTGCATTTGCACTGTAATTTTAGCCTCAGGATTCTGGTTGCGGTGTAACATATATACTGTGATTGTGGTTCAGCCATCTCGTTCCTTCCCTCCTGTGTAATAAGTCTACAAGAGCCAAAGCGTTCCCACTAGCTCGCGCCACCACGAGCCACGGGACGCTCTTCTTTTTCCCTGGCCGACTGGCAACGAGTGGCGTGGCGCTACAACCCCAAAATGGAAAACCTAGCGTCGGTCGCAGCGATACGGCGCAAACGCAGCGCGGGCGACGATACAGCATGGCCCGCGTCTCACATAATTTTAATTTCACTACGTGTGGCGTCCCATGCGTTTCAGCCAACGCCGTGTGCGTTTGTATTCTGCCGTTATTATCCTGGAGAACGATTGAGGCATGGCTTAATTGTCTAAGGCAGCGAGCTGCGAAGCGAGGGGTCGGAGGTTCGGAGCCCCGGTCGAGCACTTGCCGATCTGAATTATTTTTATTTGAGGCTTCTATTTATGTATACATACAGATATATATCTGGGACATGACGGCGACGGCAAAAATCCGCCGAGAGTGTTCATATAGTTGCTATCGCAATACAATCGAGAAAACGGCGCGTCGCTGCACGCCAGCCGATTCTTAAGATGCGAATGCTGTTACGCACAATTTCAACAACGACAACAACAGTAAAAAACTTTATTGAGCAAAAAGGAGCGAATAGTGGTTTACAAAATATTCTGTCGACACTTTATTAAACGTAAATATGCGACAACACCGCGCTTTTAAGCTTGCGAAGGACTGAGTAGCATGAGGTGTCTGGTTGGTCAAATCTTTCCATCGGTGCTGGATTCTTTCATTGAAAGAACGCTTAAGGATACTTTATCCATTGCCATGAAAGGGCCATTGTGGTATAATGATTTTCTTTTGCATAAGTGACAAGAGGATGCCCTCCACCTATGTTTTTATTCCGTTTTTATTCCGCTTTATAAAGAATAGATACGTATGATGCATAACTTGCGCATTATTAGCACGTGAGGCGTTTGTGAACACCCTTTACATTGTGAAAAATATGACCAGTGACGTCAGCTAAACAGTTAAAACCACTACTTTTGGTCTCTTTAATTAGCAAGCTGGACGCTTTATAACGTAATCTCAGAGAGGGAAAGTATGCGATGAAAGGCACATATACGTTAAATAGATTACTTTTTCGCTTGGCTACTCTGCACTAGATGATGGAGCAGAAAGAAAGATGACAAAAGTGGATATAACGGGAATCCGTCCGCACAAGACAAAAGAAGGCTAATGACAACAAATGTGTGTCATTTAGTCTCCATGCTCAAGCACGCACGCACGCACACATATACACACACAGATGCATAGGAAGCACTAATACTTCTAAATGTTTCAACTCCAGCCGGAGTGATAGTTTCGCCGCAAGGGCGAATCAGTGAATGCGATAGCAACAAATCGGAATGCCACACGAAGAACGGCAAGCAGCTCGAAATTTGCAGCGCGCTGCTCAAGCACAAAGGACGCACGCAAAAAGAACACACACACGCCAGCGCTAATGTCTGTTAGTTCTCATTAATATTGTGTATAACAAAGTTCTCAACTAATGTCTGTTAGTTCTCATTAATATTGTGTATAACAAAGAAAACGAGCCCTTGAAATTAACACTTCTTTCCTTCATTCATAGCGAGGGTCTCGTTCTGGCAGACTTGATGCTTTCAGGTAGTATGCGAGGGATTATTGGTCAGCTGCCAGCTCGTAATAAGTTCACGTGCTATGTGACGCCAACAGGCAGAAAAAGTGTTCCACACTCGCCGTCATGGCTACTGGCGGCGCTGACTGACGCTCCCACGTTTAAATGCACACATATACCCTATAAAGTGAACGGGGGGATGGCCGCCGCGGTAGCTCAGTTGGTAGAGCGTCGGCCGCGTTATTCGAAGGTCGCAGGTTCGGTCCCTGCCCGCGGCAAGCTATCTTTTCGTCCACTTTTCTTTCTTCGCAGTTACCTTACATTTATTACTAAAAACATCCCCTATACTTTCCTTGGCATGATTGTCTGTTAGTTCTCATTAATATTGTGTATAACAAAGAAAACGAGCCCTTGAAATTAACACTTCTTTCCTTCATTCATAGCGAGGGTCTCGTTCTGGCAGACTTGATGCTTTCAGGTAGTATGCGAGGGATTATTGGTCAGCTGCCAGCTCGTAATAATTTCACGTGCTACGTGACGCCAACAGGCAGAAAAAGTGTTCCACACTCGCCGTCATGGCTACTGGCGGCGCTGACTGACGCTCCCACGTTTAAATGCACACATATACCCTATAAAGTGGACGGGGGGATGGCCGCCGCGGTAGCTCAGTTGGTAGAGCATCGGACGCGTTATTCGAAGGTCGCAGGTTCGGTCCCTGCCCGCGGCAAGCTATCTTTTCGTCCACTTTTCTTTCTTCACAATTACCTTACATTTATTACTAAAAACACCCCCTATACTTTCCTTGGCATTATTGTCTGGTAGTTCTCATTAATATTGTATATATATATATATATATATATATATATATATATATATATATATATATATATATATTGTTGCGCATATGGACGAGGACAACGAAGACCACAGTGAACGTGCTTGCCGCTCCAGGTCAGAAAGAGAGAAGAGGACGAGGTGAAAAATCACCAACTAGTCGGCCGCTCCTGAGCTCACCCTCACGGCGTAATAAACAGCCCTTTCAACCTTGACGGTCTCCTTTGAGCGTAACAATATATATATATATATATATATATATATATATATATAATATATATATATATATATATATATATATATATAAATATATATATATATATATATAAGAGAGGAGACACAACTAAGCGGTTATCTTAATTTTATTTGCCAACGGTTTCGACCGGTGGACCGGTCTTCGTCAGGGCTTATGAGCAAATATACAGCGCTATGCGAACATCCAAAATCGTCGTGGTCACGACGATTTTGGATGTTCGCATAGAGCTGTATTTGCTCATAAGCCCTGACACGAAGACCGGTCCACCGGTCGAAACCGTTGGCAAATAAAATTAAGATAACCGCTGAGTTGTGTCTCTTCTCTTCCCAAGTACGTTTGGTGGCCCATTGAAAAAGCTTCTTCATTATATATATATATATATATATATATATATATATATATATATATATATATATATATATATATATATATATATATATATATATATATATATATATATATATATATACTAAACATGACGGACGACGGCGACGGCAAAAACCTGCCGAGAGTCTCTATATACAGTAAAACCTCGGTGATACGATCACGGCTCGTACGAATTTCGGGGTGATACGAATTTTTCTGTGTTCCCTGCCAAGGCCCATTAGCGTGCAATGTATTGGAATACGGCTGTTGCGAACCGATTTGCACCCCGCGACGTTTGATACGAACGTACGCTAGCGCACAGGTACGAACAGGTGCTGCCCGCGCTGTAGCGGAAGACCCGGCAGTCACGCGCGGGCGCGGACGCGCGCTGCGCGACCATCCATGGTGCGTCATTGCCTCCGAGATAAAGGGCGCGAATCATGGAGGCCTTTAGGCGCCTTCGCATTTAGATTACAGATGAAGTTGACGTCGCGCTTTTATTTTCCGGACGCGTTGACGCGTGCTCCTGTGATCGAGGCAGCAGCGTCTTTGTACTGTGTTGACAGGTGCCTGCCACGTCGATGCAAGCCATGTCCCCGCAATCAGACGTTCTATGAAACAAGACTGAAACTTGGGCTGCGGGTCCGTCATGAAGTCCTATTAAAGGTGGACAAAGACCCCAAGAAACGAAGCGGACGTTCTTGGCGAAGAAGCTTGGCCTCTATCTATTGTGTGCAAAGCGCTTCTTAAGTCACTTTCGCCGCAGTACTTTCTTGTCATGCAGAAAAGCGTAGTAAGATTAGGAAGGGCCTACTAGCGGTCACGGGACACAACACTTGTGGTTCATTAATTACACACGCGTGCATGCAGTGTACATTTACGAGTACAAGCATGATCACATGACATCTAAAAACTTTACTGGCAATCATTCAGGGCTGTTCATGACGTCGCTGCGGCCCTGAGAAACACTAAATCAAAACGTATGCAAACTTTCTTTTGTCGCATGCTAATTTTCCATGTTTTCTGGTGATACGAATTTCGGATGATACGAATATTTTTGATAACCCCGCGAGATTCGTATCACCGAGGTTTTACTGTAATTGCTATCAAAATAACGACAAAAAATTGCAGTGGCTTAGCTCGGCTATGCGAGGATATACGTAGCATTAGCAGAGGTTCAGCTGATTATTCTGAGCTTTCCAGATTGTCTAGGATTAGCTTGATTGTCATGCTTACTGCTGCTCCAATGACACACATTCGGCCACATCGTTCAGAACCGTTAGACCTGGCGGCATGGCCGGGTAACGATACCCATTGGTAACGCTAAAGAGCGGAATGTTCTGCTTAACGAGAAAGTTCTTGCACGTTGTACAAACCCGTGCCACGGTTTCACCCCACTCAGGCGCCGCCATTAAACTCAACGTTTCACGCATGGCACTACTTAGCGGCGTCAAGTCTTTCATGTGCCATAGTCCTTCACACACGTGGCACACGTATCCAAACGGATTGTTTACGAAGTCCGTCTCGAAGGTCCGAGTCGCACTGGCGCTTTCGCTAAGTTTCACAGTATAGGCAGTCGATCGGCGAGCCTTGACGTCATCGACGGCGTCTTGTTGCTGCTGCAGAGATGGTCGGGCACGTCGCTCAGCATCCTGGCGACGCCGCTTTGCTAGACGTTCCTCCCTTTCATCCAGTGTCTCCGCAGCATGTTTAGCCTTCCTCTGTTCATTCTTCGTACGCTGAACCGCTAATTGCCAGGCAACTACTTCGGGATCCGATGACATAAGCTTCTCGGCTCTTCTGCGCCGCTGAGCAGCATTTGCGCTCTCCTTCTCCATGGCGTTACCCACCTGCAAACGCCAGTCAGAGGCGCTATCAAGCGGCACCAGCGCATTGTCAGACGGCGACTGCACAGCGAAGGCGAATAGCTGCGCGCGCCATGGCTACGACGTCACCCCTCTCGAATGCGTAGAGCAGCAGCGGCGAGTCGCGCGCGCCGGCGCCAGTCTGTCTGCCCGGCTACGACGCCACTACTCCCGCTCTCCGCCACCAGCAGCGGCGAGCAGCGCGCGGCGGTGGCAGAGAGCGCGTGAGATGCCGGCTCCGCACTCATCCTCGCGCATGCGAAGCACGGCTCATGATGACCCACGCGAAATCGGCTCCGGCTAGGCAAGTGTAGCTAACGCTACAAAAACATTGTCATCGGTGTCCGAGTTAATATTGACCAGGATCTCGAAAGAATAGTGGAATGTGCGAAGACAAAGACGATGGAATTCCGCTCAGACGCACACAGCAGAATACTTTGTATTATAACCAATGAGTTTATTATATGAAGTTACTTAACCATCTTCTCAAATATGTTTTTGCCCCACGGCGTTTGGGAATAGCCGACTAAAGGCACATCTGACTGGTCGCTCTAGAGCGCACTGATGGCGCGGTTCATAGTTCGATCAGTGAAAATAAAGCGCTGAGAACACATTCGACACAAACAGTGAGCACCGCGCTCTATATATTCGAGCTTTCGAGGGCGCTCTCACCTTTGGGCTTGGAGCCAAACCGAATCTCAGTCGCGGGGCTCCTTGGGTTGCTCTGGGGAGAAGCTAAACATTCTTTGAGTTGGGGCACATTTTCTCTCGCTCCTATATCGAGAAGGCTACGCATCGCTGGAGACCGACGTGGGGCCGCGGTAGTAGCCTGTGAAATATACAGTGAAACCTCGGTGATACGAATCTCACGGGACCACCAAAAATATTCGCATCATCCGAAATTCGTATCACCAGAAAGCATGGAAAATTAGCATGCGACAAAAGTCTGTCCTTTTAGACAAAAGGAAGCTGGCGTACATTTTCATTTATTGTTTTTCAGGGCCGCAGCAACGTCAGGAAGAACCCTGAATGATTGTCAGTTAAGTTTTTAGATGTCGGCAATCATACCAGCACTCGTAAATATACGGCCCGTACGTGCGTATTTAATTAATGAACCAGGTGCGTCGTGACCCGCGACAATAGTAGTCCCTTCCAAATTTTAGTATGCTTTTTTGCATGACACCGGAGCACGGCAGCGAAAGTAACGAACGAAGCGCTTTGACGCGATGGATCAAGGCCACAAAATTACAGAACCACGGTTCTGTGTAATGATTTTGTTATTGCGGAGGTGTTGCGGATGTTTCTTGCGAGAATTACGACCGTGGCAGCACAAGTGCGACCTCAACGGTCGCGCACATTGACGTTGTGAGGCCTGACTCCTTCGCCAAGACCGTCCTCGCCTTCTTTCGGTCCTCGTCCACCTTTCATAGGATGTCTGATGCACGAGGCAGGCACGTGCAAACACAGTACAACGACAGCAGCCCGCGTCGACGCGTTAGAAAAGAAAAAGCACGACGCTAATTTCCTCTGTAACCTAAACGCGAAGGCACACGGAGGCACATAAGAGCCTCAAACATTTGCGCACACAATCTCGGAGGCCGTGACGCGTCTCTGAAGGTTTATTCTGACCATAAGAAAAGTGTTTTTCTTACACCGTGATTCTGATAATTTGGCGGTGGTGCGCGCATGCCCACGCTTGCGTTCCCGCGCTCGCACGTGCTCGGCGCGTCTTCCGCGACAGCGCGGACAGCACCTCTTCGTACCAGGGCGGTAGCGTAAGTTCGTATCAAACGTCGCTGGGTGAAAATCGGTTCGCAACAACCGTACTCCATTACACTGCAGGCCAATGGGCCCTGGCCGGGACCAACGAAAAATTCGTATCACCCCGTAATTCGTATGAGCTGTGATCGTATCACCGAGGTTTCACTGTACTTTAAACTGTTTGTATCGCGCTTCCTCTCAAGTGGCATTCGTTCCGCGTTGAAACAGAGTTCAGCGCTGGCGGGCGCGCGCACCACCATCCCTACTGCGCTTGAGCACTGAGTGAACAAAGATGATTCTGAGCTCTACCCGAGGGCCCAAATGTTGCGAAGGGGAATCTGTTATGTTAACGGTAGCAATTTTTTTTTCAGCCATTACCTGCAGCAAAAAATACCAATAAGCTACGTGTCACAGCAAATTGTCGCCGCACAATTTCTTGCTAAAAATACTCTGGCATCATATAGCGTCTGGCTGTGCCACCAGGATGTTTTTCCACTGTCACTGTAGCAAGCGGTTGGTCGCAAGAGATGGATTTGTTTAAGAATTGCTTAATTGATCTTGACGAGTACTTTCGGAGACTCATCTTGGCCTACCAAATTCACTGTATTTGTTATGGATTTGCGTCTTTTCGGTACAACTCCCTGGCATACAGTGCTCTTTTTAATATTAAAAGAAGTAATTGTTTAGGATACCGCAAATAGTTAGCGATACAAGGCATGACAATAAATACCCGTACCACACGAGCACAATAAATGGCATTCAGTAGTTAAGGCATTGAGCTCCTGAATGGCATTTATTTTTTGGTCGAGATGCCGCATGTCAAAATTTAATGGCATTTGACCTGATGATTTCGATAACCACGACGTTTGAAACGAGTAGTTTTAGGGTAATAATAAAATGTTAACACGCGTTTTAGCAACTCTAACCTGCGTTCAGGAATAGCGAAATGTAGAAGTAAGCATATTAAGGTGCCACTAGCTTGAGCTCGTTCCTGTCTTTTACAACACTGCAACTTCGACCATTGCATGTTGAATCCGAAGCCTAGAATCCGACATGGCGCTTGTCATGTAGAAGCCGTTGTGATTCTGAAGTGAATTTCGCTATACTGCAACTGGGAAATAACATATGTGTTAAATGTGATGTATAAAATATTTTAATGCGATAGATGTTGCTTGACATGTTTTATGCGCACTGCACTGAGCAACCTTTGGCGTCGAGAGTACGCATTTCTCAGTCGAATGGGTTCTAGCGAAGCCAATAGTTGACGAATGGCATCAAGGCGAATGCCATTTGATTTGTCCATGTGGCACTCCGCAAATGGCATTAAATCTTAAGGCATTATGAAGTTAATGCCATTTTCTGTACCCGTGTGGCGCGGGCATAACCGACACAAATGACATTTTGATTTAGCTATGCACAAACATGGAACCTGTCGTGGTTGATTTGTGTGTTACAATGAACAATTAACTATCCGAGAAAGGAAAAAAACCTTGACTCTTGGATGGAAACCTTGTGACATTTTGATGCTTGTGTGGTACCATAGATCGTATTTTAACATCGTACCTTCACGGCAAAATGAAAGCTGCAGCAGGCTGCACAATAACTAAGGCTTCAAAGGAAACAAGAAAAAGAGACGTGGAGTAACACATATAGACAGGATAGGCACTGTGTTACTTGATTGCTACAAGGAACAGAACTCGGACGTCTTCACTTCATTATTTTGCTTCCGTTAAACCGCTTCTTCGGGATGAGACGACTAGCCTGCTTCAAGGTGCAGCATGGATCAAAGTTCGAACCCTTCTGTGTCGTCTGTGTCGTTATTGTCTGCGGTCGTTGTGAGCTTTGCAGCGCGGCCTATGTCATCCATTATCGTAGAACTAGCCCGTACACAAGCTCTTCTGAATGTAACTTCGAACCCACGACTCTCGTTACACGTAAAGCGTGTCGCAAATGCCCGGCTTCAGGGGCCACGGTAGATGATATGACACCTGCTTTAGTTGTGCTTTTGAACGTACGATATTACGCTCAAGAAGCTGAAAAAAACAGGTCTGAAGCCGGCTTAGCTTTGTGTGATGGCCAACAAGCTTTTATTGATTTTGCTGCAGAGTTCCACGCTTTTATACAATTCGTTTTTTTTTATCATTCCGCATAGCGGAAAGATATGCGATTAAAAAAGGAACTATTTGCTTATAAGCAGAACGCCACATAGCAAGAATACTTGTTTGGGCTTTTTTTTTTGTTTTATCTATGCGGAGCGCCACGTCCGCTAAGCCGTCGCGGCGGGCTTCTTGCACAATTACTGCCCATAATCGAGACTTCGAACGGTTAGCGCGAGCTTTGCACGTTCCATCAACAGACCCTTTGCTATTTTTATTACCGTTTCTTTTTTGCTTCTCTACTCTACTACTAACTTCCCCAGAAGTACAGAAGCCAATGAATCACGTGCTCATCTAACCTCCCTGCATTTCCTCCCCCCATTTCTTTCTCTCTATCTCTCTCTTCGTAGCCATAGTAAAAGGGGGGGGGGGATTTTTCCTTCTCTTTTTCCTCCAATATTCTCTCTCTCCCTGTACTCGAATGAGATTTTGTTATATGTACCAGTACACAGGAGTACATCGTTACTTAGGACAGAACAACATTATGTTTCTGTTTATCTACGCGTTCCACATCGCCAGCAGAATGTAATCGCCAAAACCATCTCTCGCCTGAAAGGCACGCACGTTGATGATGCTGAGCAGATATAGAGTGGGCAGATTATTCGCAGCTGGGGCACGCGTGGCCTTGGAGAAGCCGTGCACTCGGCCCCGATATCGGCTTGCTTGAGGGGCACCCTTTGCCTCCAGAGCCGCGAATTCGCGCCATCAATTGCCGAACGCCGACCGCACCACTGCGAGGCAGAAATTGCGCTCCAGTTTTGGGAGCAAAATGACCAAACGCACGAGCAAAGCGAGAACCGCTTACGACAAGACTTTCAGCGCTTCTCAGTCAGAAGTGAAACATCATGAAACAAGGTGCTGCGCAAAGGAAACACGGACAAGTAAGTGCGCAGCACCTTGTTTCATGATGTACGACCGACTCGCCCAGCAACATGCATTATTGAAGTCAGTCAGAAGTGTCCACTTGATCGGTTGGCGGTGACTGCAGCGACAGCCGGAGAGAGGTGCGCTCGAGATATGACGGTAACCTTACAAAGATCTGGTTGACCCAACTCTTTGCGAACGTGACACACACACACACACACACACACACACACACACACACACACACACACACACACACACACACACACACACACACACACACACACACACACACACACACACACACACACACACACACACACACACACACACACACACACACACACACACACACACACACACACCCGTCCCTGTCGATGAAAGCCACGTGCGACGTTAACGCATCTGATGCGCAACTTCCAACAAACATCTAACCCGGCGAGCTTAAAACACGGCCCGGGATTCATGTATACGTTACAATCCCTTGGCGACATGCTGATGTGGATGTAATTAAGCGCTGTAAGTGCCGCAGTGTAAGCAGTCCGAGCGTCGTCGAATTCACATTAATGCATCTTGAGTGAAGTCAAGTTTGCGCGCTCACGCCTCAATTCCCCAGATACCAGTGTGTGACTGTGCCCATCGTTATAGTCACTTATCGTCTCGGATGTAATTTGATGGCCCATCTTAAATATCTGTGCTAAGGAAAGGCACTGAGAAAATATTACAGGAGATCTTGACTCAACAACCGGAGCTTTCGTGTCCTTTATTTTTTAATACCGCAGCGTTGTATCTTCCCAGCAGCAAGACTGATTCTCCACTGACAATCCACAAGCTTCGGTGCTGACATCAAACTGGAGCGACAATACCTAAGAAAACATCTGTGACCGACAGGCTTCCCTTTTTTTCTCTTGTGTCATAAAATCAGAATCTCCTTTGGTCATAGTGTTCACCTGCATTACTTTTTTTCGTTCAAACAGCGCGATGTTAAACTTTCACCTGTCACCTTGGTTCGATAGTGGCTGGATTGAGCAATTGCCGTATTACAAGCGCTGTCCGAAAAGCGTGGATTACACCTCTTTCCTTAATAGTATCTGCTGTCTCCGATCTGCTCAATGGGCTATAAGAGACACCGCATTGCAGGGCTCTGGGCAAAGCTTGAAAACCTGGAGTTCTTCAGCGTGCTCTCAAAGAAAAGTAAACGCGGACGTTTGCGTTCCACCCCCTCTGTAATGTGGTCACATCGGTACGTAATTGAACCCACGACCTAAGCAGCAGAATGCCACATCCATTGAGCCACCGCGGCTTGTACTTCACTATAACGCCATTTCGTCTGGCCATGTCCTTCTTTACGGCGCGCTCAATTAAGGTACCTGACGCAATCAGGTTATGCCATCTTGGATAAATGAAAAGCCGTCAGCAGAGCCGTAATTAAGTGCAGGCAGAGGCGTGACAAATTAAGAAAAAGTGGGCAGTTCGGATGGCCGAGGCCTGCTTAATAACGGGGCGCCTAATGATTCGTGTAAATTCGCAAGGAGACACAGCATTCACTGTGACCGTTCTGTCTGTACTTGGCCATCAAAAGGTCTCTGCTTCGGAGAGGCCCGCCCGCGTCCCTCACAGGCCATCTTCTACGAAAGAACCGTAGTACCAAAGAGAAGCCCCGGAAAGGGCGGCAATATTAGAGTTTAGTGTTCCCAGAGGCTGCAGACTTCGAAATCGTCGAGAGGGGCTTTGCTAACTAGTCTGTATAGGCGCGCGGAGACAGAGCGCCCAATGCGACGGACCAAAGTTAATTGAGTTCCAATCGATTCGGCCAGCTTATTTTTTGCCGCCTGAAATCCCGGTGAGAAAGCGAGCAAACAGGGTCTGGCCGACGATGTACGCATATAAAACGCAGCAAAACACGGCGCTCGGAAAGTGCTCGGGTGGCAGTAATGCAGGGCGTAAGGCGCACGTAAATAAAAAGGAGAGTCAGCATGGTTCGAGCGACTGTGAGAAAGCAACAGAGTTCATTTTCACGAGAATTAATGGCACAACCTCTCTCACATCTGTCTAGAGAGGTCGAGTTGCCGGCTGCAGGCTGCTCCAGCTTCTGCAGTTGAACCGCTGGCGGTAGCTGCAATCTATGAAGGTTTGTCCAACAACGCGTGGACCTACAGTATGAGGCAATGCCATGAATTCTGTCATAGCGTCGTGTTCTCTGCGATATTTATTCGAAATATATGGTGGACAAATAAGCAATTTGAGCAGTCCGAGACGCGTATGTGATTAAGACTGTGCATATAGGTTTTAGCGGCGGAATGGCAGCAGATTACGGAAGCGTCAGTCATCCAGATGCGTTTTCACTTTTCAGGAAAGAAAAAAAATAATGTACTGACGCCGACAAGAGTCGATGACGTCTTTTAAACAAACCAGAACGACATTTGTTACTTAAAGGGCCCCTCACGAGGCTTCCTTTGCAGATACTGCACTGCTTACTGGACGTTCCATGGAATGCCTGTGAAGGCATGCGTGCATGAGACCTTTCACGTTCTCTCGAAGCACAGCTCCCTGGAAGGGAAGGGCACACTGCCTTTTGTTTTAATTTTGATCATTTTCGCGACATGCAGGAAGTCTCACAATTTGCAGACGCAATCACTGTCGAATTATCTACTCGCCACGTTTACTAGTTTCCGATGCCGAAACTTGGTGAGGGCCCTTTAGGGCACATGTGGAATGCAATTTTATGGCGACAGCAACTATCTGGACACACCGGACGCATTTTAGAGCGCAGCTGTTAGGCACCCGTTCCTGCGTTGAGCGACGTTGCTGTTGGCTGGCGTCGGCGGCGTAACCGATAGAGCGAACGAGGACGAAAGAGAGCGAACGCGGAGTCTGTCGATATCACGAGTCACTGGCCTCTCACTTTTCTCTCTATTTTCCTACTATCCTTTTATTCCCTCCTTACCCCCACCCCTACAAGGCACTGCGCCGTGTCGCCTATAGGCAGACAGAAATTAGGTGCCTTTTTCCTTTCCTGAATAACCACTGAAGAAGAACCTCGCTTTCTTCCTCCGTCACGCGCGCTGGCCTCTCGGTTGGAGCTCTTGCTCATGCAGAGCTGGCACGTGCACTGCGGCTGGCTTCGCTTGTCGTAACAGGGCTTTCGGCGTTTCGCTTGGTTCGCGACGCCTGCAATGCACAGAGTAGTGTGCGTAGCACTAGAGCGCTGGCAGTTTCTGTGGCAATATGTAACGAACGTTACATTGCTACAAGTGCGGATAGCCAGAACTTCAAACACAGTTAGAGTTGCCCCAACACGAAGCTGCGCTCAGAATTCGCATTAGGCAGTATCGTAATCGGCGGTATAGACGCGAGGTTCCGTTATAATGTCCGAATGGATGATAGCATCATCCATGCTGAAGGCGTTAGATACTAGCCTTACTTCGTATAACGTCTTAATTTGTTGCTATCGCGTTCATTGCTTCGCTCTTGCGACGAAACTGACTTTTTCTGCAATTGTTCCCAATCGCTTCGCATGTGACAAAAGTCAATGGCAGGAAGTGTGCCGCTTCTCCTGTACGTGACTCTCCCGGTGCCCAATACATGCCTGTGGATGCGTTGCTTCTGACCTGAAAAAGAGAGAGAGAGGGAAACAGCAATCTTTTTTTCGCGTGTGCGCGAGACGTCTCTGGGATGTGATGTGGTAGAAAAGTGCGTCCTGAAAAGAGATAACAGACGTGTCCTTTTGAAAGAGCACGCTGTGAGATCGATTCTCAGCAACGTGTAGTCCTTGAGAAACAAGCGAAAGTGACCAACTATTTCAAAGAAGACTTGGGCCCGCGTATGAAGGTCGTAAGGCTTCACTAGCTTCTTTATCATCGGCACGGATCCTTCCAATAGTACAGATATCGTTTCGCTATGAAGAACTCTTCCAACAAACGGAAGTTGTTTTCCAGAGACTTGATCTTTCTGCTGACAATCTTCCCATTCAATTTTCTCTGAGGCCATACAAGACACACGGGATAGATATCCTAATGATTCTCTGATGCTATAGTGAGTGGAATACGTCGTTTTACAACTTTCTGATTTGATAACCGAGCTAATTCTTAAACACCTTCTGGGACCACACTACAGTTATAAAGCGAAACTTTTCTTTTTATTTTCTTGGTACTTCCACGGGACTTTAAGTGCGCAACCAAAGCGCACACTCTTATAGCGGACAACGAAGGAAGCATCTATACTTTAAAATTAGTCTATGCAGCCATGACAGTCATCCATTCGCAACCGTCAGTTTGCCGAATGCTTCAGAGTCAACTCGAGAAAACTTAATGTTGCAGTTTCTGAAAGGCTATAGTGTTACTGTGGTTGGTGGGGCCAATGTGCCGTGATTCTCCGTAAGCGCATGTGTTGTCCACTACCGTTACCGTGGACGGTCGTGAGACGCGATCGACGCAAAAGGGGGAAAAAAATAATCTGCATGCGCGAGAAGCGAGAAAAGACCGTTCCAAGACTGCTATCATATTGCGCCCGCCCGTCTATCTAACCGCCTACAATTTTGTGCTCGCATGCGCAACGCATACTGCTCCATTTACACACAGGCGTGCAGCGCAGTGAGAGCACGACCATTCCATCCAGAGATGGAGTGGTCGCATCCAGAGAGCGCACCCAGAGAGAGAGAGATGGAGTACGCATCCAGAGAGCGCGTGGAAGGGCGACGTGCGAGGGAAAATGCATCATGTAAAAATGCTTCGCATTTTGATGTCCTCGCATTCCCTGGTGCAGAGCGGCGAAGCCGGGCAAGGCACGCGTGGCGGTGGTCCGCAGTTTGCACTCCGGCGCTCACTGTTCACCGGTGTCACCGCTTCCGATTTCTGTTTAGTGCAACCACGACGCATCGCGCAGTGCCTCGACTTTGACACGGTGCTCGAGGTGGCTGCCAATATACGCTATCATTCGCATCGTTACAGGGCCGCACAGTCCCGTAATGAGGCCTGTGCCTTCCTCATCTGCAAATGAAACTCGTGCCCAACAGCGATTTACCGAGTTGCGCAATGACAGCGCCATCACAGTGACTCGACCTAGACGAACAGTGCACCATCGACTCCTCTACACTGTTTGCACAAACATACTACTAGCACAAACACGTCCATCCGCTTCTCAACGTTTGGCTGAATGCAAAAAAGTCACAGTTTCACCGCAAGGGTGAAGCAATGAATGCGATAGCAACAAATTGTAGTGTTTACGAAGTGAGGCTGGCAGCTAACTGTTTTGTATCCGATCTCGCGTAACTACAAAGCGCTCGTGTAAGAGAATACGGCCGCTCCAGGTAGAGATGCTCTCCGCATAGTCACTTCGCGTTGAAAGCGCAGCACGTAGAAGGGTATACCAGCCGCCCGCTGTGATGGCTGTCGAGATAGCGCGCGTGTCAGCGATCGCGACCGCGCCCTTAGATTCAAAGTTCAAAGTTGCTACTCGCGTGAACCCCCCCCCCCCCTCGCGTCTTTTTATGGTCGTTAAACACGGGCGGGGCGTTTCCTGTCTGCTTCGACGGCAGGCCTCCCAAGCGGGGTGATGTACCCTCGCATGCACCCTCCGAGCGACGGAAATGGGCCTGCTCGTTCGATCTCTGCTTCGGCCGCTTTCGTCACCCCCGCTCGCGCGCTTTTACCCGCGGGAGAACATACGATGTGCAGGGGGGGGGGGGGGCATCTTATCAATTTGGACTTCATACGGGAGGAACATGACGGTGACGGCAACGGCGACGGCAAAAACCCGTCGAGACTGTCCATATAATTGCTACCGCAATAAAAAATAAAAAAAATATGCGCCATAGTCAACTTCACGACGAATGCTTCGCATAACATCGATTCCCACAGTGCATGTAATTTCGCCGAAGTCAAGGTGGGAGCCGACGGATGCAAACATAAAGTGCAGATTGTTTGAATGAACTGCAGAAGGTGCCTCAGACAGGCTGGCCGACGCTTCGATAGGTGGAGCTATCGTCGTCAAAAGGCGCCCAGTCATCCATGGCTGGCTAGGCTTGGCCGGGAAAATGAAGACCGATTGTATTCGTACTGACTGAAAGGGTATCACGAAGCCAATGTTAATTACCCCTACAATTGTCTTGTCTTGAGAAGAAAAAGCAATGTTAAGGACCCTTTCCCCAGTAAGGGAAAGGGGGCAAGCGAAGCTTGTAGTGGGCGTGTCTAACCTTTTTTCGTTTGTTGGTAGCAGCCGTCCCCGGAACGTTGTTTTCGGGCTGAATCTGCGTGGCGTCTGCCATGTTCTTTCTAGCTTTCGTTAGCCTGTAGAACGGCCCAACGAAGGGACCATCACGCGATCATGTAAACGCGACGCGGGTTATGAATTCTATTTTATAGAAGTCGGAATTTTCCTCAATTGTGCAGTTCCTGATATTAACCTTACGCGCTGTCCAGCCGATCGCTTTTAGTCCGCCAACACGAAATATTTCTTTGAAGCGTCCATAGCAAGTGTACTGCTTCCCAGTTGTATTTTCCATCGTCGGTAGAACACATTCGTATGCTTCTGTTCAGCTCACATTGGGCAAGCATGGGCGCGTGGACTAGTGTTCGAAACACTCGCTTTCATACCGGTGGGACCCGGGTTCAAGCTAGTGATGCAGAACTATCGGCAAATTGACTACTGATAGCATCGATAGTATTTTTGAAACTATTGATAGTGTAAACAAACTATCGATAGTGCAATCGGTAGTATACCACCGGCAATATTACCAGCGATATTACCGCCACGCGTGTTTATTGCTTTGTTTTCATGTATTCAGGTTTCACCCGCAAAGACTGCTAGCAACGTTTGACGCAGACCGCGCCGTAACGTTTGATAAGCTTCACGATTGTTTGATACTATTCTGTTAAAGATTACGAGCGGGACGCGAATAGCCAAGTTTATTCGGGAGCTTACACGAGCACCAGCGATAACGCTGGAAGGATCGATGACTGATGTATAAAAGACGACGCGTTCCACCGACGATCAGATTATATGGACGACCGACGACCGTTCTCGCCGATATCAGTGCGCAGCGAGTATCGCTTGTATTTTGAGTTCTGATTTTCTGGGCACAAGCTCGCCCAAATAAGGAGCTCCGTATTTCGTGATGCTGCAGCATTCTTCAACGTCACAACCACGTGACAATGCTATCGATAGTGGGGTGAATAATGATGCTGTTGTTGCTGGCCGGCCATATTGTCAAAATATTTGCGATAGCCTACTATCAGCGTCTCTTAATTTATGAGCAATTTTTGGCGAGAGAAATAAATGAGTTCCACAGTGAAAATGGCGGAATATGTGCATGAATAAATTCATATCAAAAAGCAACCAGTTACACCTTACAAATAACAAACTTAGTTCTTGATTTTTTTTTTGAAATCATAAAATGCAATATGAATTCGAAGCCGCGCAGTTCCACCACAAGTAACGGCTTCCTTTCCGCTACAGCTGAACAGTTTGACTTTATGATCATGTGTCAGCAAAGCACTCTGGTGAAGAACACAAGCATGTCAACTTTGTTGCCTTTCAGCCTGCTCCTCCGCCTCCACTATGTACCACGCGCGCGGGGAACGAAGTTTATACTGCAATGAGTTCGCGCTGCTGATTTTATACTATCGATAGTACCATCGAAGTTACTATCGATGGCGCTGTCGATACTATTTTTTTACCATCGATAGCTCAATAGTGACTCAGCTGTTGATAGTATCGATAGTACCATCGATAGTTCTGCATCGCTATAGTTCAAACCCCAGCCCCGGAAAGTTTATTTTGTTTTATTTATTATTTCTTTGGTGCGCGCCAGGTGTGCGTGAGGAGGGTTTTTGGAACACCACGTGCCCAGCTACGCAAGTCAGTCGATACAAGCTTTGCTTTAAAGAAAGAAAAGGGAAGGGGGGGGGGGGGAGCTAGACACTGCAAGCAAGACGGCTGCTCAGCACTGACAGATGTTGCAGGGCCAGTAAATGATTTTTGGCATTTAAATGCGTGCCATGCCGGTTTTAATGCGTGCAGCTCCCACAGTAAGAAGGCCTCGTGCCACTGTACTGATGGAAACGACAGAGACAAGGCGTTTTCCTTGCAATCACCGTCGGAAGCAACGTTTGGAAAATTGGTCTTGCGAAGCACGTCGTTCACCTTCGTAACGAAAAAAGCCCCCCCCCCCCCCTTCTTTTTTTTTTTTTTTTGGCTCTTCTAGTGTTCCTGAGTGGAAATACAGTAAAACCTCGGTGATACGATCACGCCTCGTACGAATTTCGGGGTGATACAAATTTTTCTGTCGTCCCGACCAAGGCCCATTAGCCCGCAATGTAATGGAGTACGGTTGTTGCGAACCCATTTTCACCCCGCGACGTTTGATACGAACGTACGCTACCGCAGAGGTACGAACAGGTGCTGCCCGCGATGTCGCAGAAGACGCGGCAATCGCGCGGCTGCGACAACCCAAGCGTGGGCTAGCGCGGGCATGCGCGCCGCGCCGCTAGCTGACCATCAGCGGCACGTCGTAGCCTCCGAAACTATGCGCACAAACCTTGAAGGCCTTAATGCGCTTTCGTGTGCGTTCGCGTTTAGATTACAGATAACGTTGGCGCCGCCTCTTTTTTTTTTTCTGCTTCATCGCGTCGACACATGCTGCTGTGCTCGAGGTAGCGTGGTTGTACTTTGCTTACACACGCCTGCCACGTAGATGCAAGCCATGCCCTCGCAATCAAACATCCTATGAAGGGACCGAACGAAGAGCGGAGGGTCTTGGCGAAGGAGCTGGGCCTCGCAACGTCAACATGCACGATTGTTCGGGGCGCGGACACCTGCAAACTCTCCGATTTGCACGGGGGAATCCCGAATTTTCAGCAAACCTCTCAGTTGTACGGGAACGGCCGTAAATCTCCCGAAAAACATCCCCAACACCACCGGGATAAGAAAATTAAAAAAAGAAAACTGAGGACAGCGGTTCTAAAATTTTCTGGCCTTCATCTATCGCGTGCAAAGCGCTCCTTAAGTGGCTTTCGCCGCCGTACTCTGGTGTCATGCGCAAAAGCGTACTAAGATTTGGAAGGGGCTACTTGTTCATTAAATATACACGCGCGCATGCGTCTGTATTTACGAGCACAAATATGATCGTTGACCTCCAAAAACTTTACTTTGAATCATGGAAATAACAATGCCGCGGCCCTGAGACAATAAATGAAAATGTACGCCAGCTTTCTTTTGTTGCATACTAATTTTTCATGTTTTCTGGTGATACGAATTTCCGATGATACGAATATTTTTGGTGACCCCGCGAGATTCGTATCACTGAGGTTTTACTGTAAACAGGTAGCACATATATAACCAACCATAAGGAGTCGGCCAAAATTCTGGGCCCATATTCGAAACAAGATATATTTACGCTATATTTGCGCGTAACAGAAAATTTGAAAAATCCTTGACGCTCGACGTATTGTTATACAAGGCAGCCAGACAATGGCAAAGAGGTCTTACGACGGAAACATTTTTTAATTCCGCCGCTAGCGCATTATTCGAAATTCACGACTACTGACGGAAGGTCAAAAAAGGAATAGGAAAAAGACGAGATTCGATCTTCACATGCGAAGAGCGCGAGCAGAAAAAAAAAGTATTTAAAAAATGATTATCTCAAACGCGCGCACGCAGAAAATCGCATGTTTACGATGGCGATCACTTGGAATAGAGAAGGAAATCCAGAACGGCAACGCAAACTACACACAGTGTTCTCTACACGCGTTCTCTCTTTTCTTGAAAGAGAAGGGAGAACACGAACTGTGAAGACGAAGTGCAGCAGAAAAAAAAAAGTTTGAATTTTCAATGTTTTCTCCATCTCTTCGGTGGCAACCCCCAGAACCATGCATACTCGCCCAGGAAGCTACTTGATTAACTCGCGTCCTTGTATATTGGGCGCCTTGATCCGCGACTTTTCTTTCCTTACGGTCGGCATTTCTACTTTCTCTGTTTGGCCAGGAAAAATTAAAAATCCTTGTCCTCTGCCCTTTCCGCATTCAGCATTTTTTGAGCGAGATTAGATGGCTGAAAGGACACGCCTCCCCCTATTTGTGGGGAGCCTCTAGGCGACCGAGTTTCGCGTTACGAATTTTACTTTCATCACGAGCGAGACGCAAGCAAAATAAGGACAAAATAGCTCAGAGATTGGAAGACTGATGGCGACGCTGTTCCATTACAGTAGGCTGAATTCCCTAATATGTAAAATAGCAAACTCAGACGACAGCAGTTTTCTCACCAACAAATCACAAAAGAGCAGACATCAAACAACTTACACGAGAGCGAAAGGAGATGTAGGCGATTTCTGCGCATTAAAGAGCCAGTGATAAACTCGGTACACGCTTTAAAGCTAAATACACTTTTAAAAGATCCCGTTGAACGGAATCCTAGCCCGGGTTTTGGCGCCCTTGAGAGTGCGACGCTGGGGACCATCGGCCTAACGTTGCGACTGCGGTAATTCCGCAAGACAAGCTGCAGCGTGCACAGACGGGCCTGGAACACGGGTGCGGACACTCTTGTGCCGCCATGCCCAATGTACGACAAAGCGCGCACAAGGTCGCCAGCGCGCTCCACTGCCCCCGGGCGTCCTCGAAATATTTGGCGCCGATCGATGAGTGAAACGTACGGCAGCCGCTTATTAACTGCGCGCTCACCATCTAATTATCGGTCTTAGTCGCGTCTGAACAAGCGGGCCGTGGTCGCAGCTGGGCCTCAAGCCGCTTACGCCCACGTCAATATCCCGGCCGTTCGATTAGATTTCTCGCGGAGCTAGACGCGCCGCCGCATACGTGGAGCGCCGAAGGAAGCGAAGCGTCTGCCAGCATTTCGGCACACAGACAGACCCTTCCAAGCGCAAGAAAGCGGGTGCCCAAATGCGGTCACCGATTACGGGCGCGGACGCAACGCGATTTGTTTTCGGATGCACAGTTGTGTACTCCCGGGATAGCGTCTGCAAAAATGTACGCACATGCACAGCGTGACTCTATTCTTTTAACGCGACAGCGTTAAAAGAGCCCGTGTCGCAGAAAATGCGGTGTTTGTGTCCGCTTCGACGGCGTTCTTCGTGAGCGAGAAGTCTGCGTTGCCCGTGAGGGAAAAATCATGATGGATGCAAAGAACAAAAGTAAGCATTCAATCCAACCCAGACATTCTGCGTGGCATAATAATAATTGTTGGGGTTTAACGTCCCAAAACCACAATATGATTATGAGGGAACTCCGTAGTGGAGGGCTCCGGAAATTTCGACCACCTGGGGTTCTTTAACGAGCACCTCAATCTAGGTACACGGGCCTCTAGCATTTTCACCTAAGTCGAAAATGCGGCCTCCGCAGCAGAGAAAGAAGGACGCCCTAAAGCCTAAAGGAACGCACATGCATGTATACAGGGCAAGCGTTAACTAAAAACTGTCACAGTTGTTACGTCTATGTGCTTGAGCAACGCGCTGCAAGTGTCGACAATGGAGAATCAGACTCTCTTAGATATTTCTTTATCTTGTAAATTGTGGCGCGTGGAGTGACCCCCTGCGTCTCCAGCCACACGGGGGCGTCTGATGCAAGGTGTGCCCGGTTTTTAGTTGGTAACAACTTTATTGTAGGTGTGCCCGGTGTTTTTTGTTTTTTCCCCTTCCACATCACTAATGGGTACAGAAAATGGTCACATTGTCGTGCGCGTCTCAAGGGCAGTTTTCGAACTGAAAAAAAAATTAGGAGCGTTGCGCGATATAAAACACGCTCACGCTCCTCCGAGATTTGCTTACCACCAGCTATACACGGTGTATATAAATAGCTCGCCCTATTTCCCCCGGCGCATACATGGCGTGTGGTAGAGTTGTCTAACGCAGCGCGCTGGGGAGCGAGGGTTTGCTGGTTCGAATCCGCGGTCGGGTACTTCAAGATTTTTTTTATTTGTGCATATATATATATATATATATATATATATATATATATATATATATATATATATATATCCAGGGCATGACGGCGACAGCAAAAATCAGCCGAAAGTGTCCATATAATTGAATAAAAAATTTGGAGGAAGCTTGAGCTTCCCCTTCAAGAGTAGAACGCGATAGCGCATCGGGCTCCGTTCGCATCGCCTTCTTAATCGCTAGCCTGTCTTAGTTTCTCGGTTGGCACTTCAACGCTGCCGCAAGGAAGGGAACGTCTGTTGCGTAACATTGGCCGTTCAAAGTATCCTAGAATGCCCTCTGTAAGTACTGTTGCGAAGTGCACACTGCGCCATATAATTCTTCCTTTTCCGAATTGGCAACGTATACCACTACGCCTCCGTAAGGCAACACGCGCACCAGTGCAGCTGCACGCTTCCTTGATGCTGTTTGTGCTGACGATGTTAATTAATTATGGCTGAGCGCTTTGCAATCGATGGGCCTTTAGACCACCGACTCATTGCGCAATTCACATGTTCTGACGCCTGGTGTGGTTCTATGCTTCTGCCACGCAAAACACGATAACGTAATCGGACTATGTTCGCATCACCTTCCCAATCGCCAACCTGCCTTCGCTTCTCGGTGGAGACCGTGCCGCAAGGAAAGCGAAAGTGCGGGCGCCATCCGGCTCTTATCTTTATTTGCATTTACCTCGAAATATCGCTCTCGGACAACGCTGATTTTTCGCTCACAACCAAAGACGCCGCCGCCGCCGCCGACAACGACACCAGAATTTCTGCGAAACGAGCTCTTTAACGCTATCGCGTTAGAAACCCCGATACAGTCGTCCAGTCGAGCAAGGAGTCGCGTTAACAGATATAATATTGCTTGGCAGAAGCGCAGGATCGCACCAGGCGTCAGAAGGCGTGAATTGCGTAACGAGTGGGTGGTTTACAACTGCCCACCCATTACAAAAGGCTCAGCTACAAATAATCATCATAATCGTTGGTCACATGATCAACAAAGTGTGCGGCCACCTATAGGTGCACGTACTGTCAACAGACGCGAAGTGGTTACTTCGCTACTTCAGAAATTGGTGAATTACGGCGTAGTGTGTCTTGGCAACTGTACATGGAGTAGGTGCCCTAGGAGGGTTTACAATGGCCAATGTCAGGTGCACAGACGTATTCCTTCCGTCACGGGCACACCTTCACCTAAGCAGAAATGGGCCTCCCTGCTGCAGCACTTCGCCATCACCGTCCGCATGATGCTTACAATCGAACCCTGGGCACGAGAAACTCCAGCGGTCACGGACCACGAGCACGGCGGCGGTTAGACTTGTAATACAGCGGAGGGTGCTAATAATCCGGAGAGGCCGCCACTAGAAATTGAACCTGGGAACGTTCCCCACACGGACCTCAACTTACGGTTTGCAGGCGACATCGTACTCTTCAGCAGCGATGGCGGATAATTACTAAAAAAGATTGCTGAAGACCTAAACGAAGAAAGCGTTAAAGCAAAATTGAAGACAAATATTCACAAGACAAAGACAATGCTCGGTGGCCCAGCGAGAAAACGAGAGTTGATTAGCAATCGGACCCAAGAATCCGTAGAAGAGCATGTATATTTAGTTCGTTACCAACAGAGGAGCCTTCTCGTAGAAAGGTAATCCACCAAAGAATAAGGATGGGCTGGATTTGCCTATATGAGCCGATATTGCATACTGCATCGTCATGTCTTTTCAGAAACTATTATGGCTCGTTCACACTGGGAAATCCGCCGTACACAGCGACCGGAACGCTCCTGTCGCCGAAACAGTGTCGTCGGTGTCGTTCGCACTGCACGGGCACCGCGCCGCCGGATTACGCCGGACTTTACGCCGGATTAGAGTCACTGTATATGCTACCTTTAGGTAGCAGAGTAGCGCATAGGTCCGGCTAGCAACCACAGCTATGCAGTGAAGTCGCACTTCGTTTTTGCAGGCGACATGCCTAACGTGTCGCCGATTAACCTGTCTGGCGTGTCGAAGACCGGCGATAAGCATTGGCTGACGATGACAAGTGTTAATTCAGTTCGCTGCAGCGGCGGCGTCGAGAAATAAAAAAAAATGGTCCAAGCGGCAGCTTCTCCGCAATGCATGGTTGCTAGCGGCGTTGGAAGACATATGCGCAACTCTGCTACCTAAAAGTAGCATATACAGTAACTCTACGCCGGATAGCCATATTGCGCCATCTGTCGAGTAAACCATCAACCACAGGTGAACGCGGGATGGATTCGCAGTTGCCCGGATGTTGTCGCGGCTCGCAACTACACAAACTACACCATGCAATTTTGCGGGTCTTCAGCGCTGCTATAAACGACCATGCTCGTTTCAACGCTCTTTGCGACTAGGGCATGCAAGGCAGCTACATCGCAATGCTCAAACTAGTGCTCTCTACATCAGAAACATAGACAAAATAGACAGCAGTACTAGTACATACCAGTCAATCCAAGCTCGTTGCAAATTTTATTCCACAAATCGTCCTTCAGTAAACTGTCCTTGTGCTTCGAGTGGCGTTTGTCGTAAAGGGCGAGGTAGTTCCGCACCACTTCGATGAGCGATTCCGCTATGTGGATGTTTTTCGACTGCGACGTGACGAGCGTGACGTAATTGGCCGCCATTTTTTCAAGTTCCGCGGCGAGCGGATCCGGCGGCGGTTGCCGCAAAAATCGGTCCGGGAGCGATCGGCGCGGAGAGGGCCGATTCGGCAAATCTCGCCGCCGCCGAACCGGATTTTGTGGCTCTCCGGCAGCCGGAATGCTCAGTGTGAACGAGCCATTACAGTAAAAGTTCGTGAAGTCGAACTCGAAGGGAGCTATAAAACTGTTCGAATTAAGCGGAGCTCGAATTAACGGGTGGGCACTTGAATGAAAGGACATCGCGCCACACTGCGCGGTCAGAACCCAAAGAAGCCACCCCTGAAAATGTTATCGCGAATTAGGCGCTATACTACACGTTTGTGGCAGGTGATTTCGTAAATTAAGTTCATGAAGCTCTAAGAGCGAACAGAATTATTTGATTAGTCAGTGATACGCCAGAAACTAGCACCGGCATGCATTCATGTGCGCAGTGAGCCTTAATGTCCAAATATAGACGCTATTTGTGCTACAAAACACGTTTATTTTCATGCCAGAGTTAACACAATCAACATTAAAAGTAATCAGTAATTTGCATTTGATTACGTTTCTTCTGTCACGACTCCGTGAGCATCCTTTGCAGCTTGCCGAAGAGCTCCAGCGCAGCGTCGGAATTCTCATCTGCTGCGAAATGCTGCTGTTTCGCTGCTTTGCATCTCTAGTAAATTTGGTTTTGCAAACCAGTTCTGCGGAATCCCGTAAGGTGGCGGAAGGGTTAAGAAAGGGAAAATAGACAACCACCCGTTTGTAGCACGAAGCCACAAGGATAGGGGACTTTATTTCCGAGAAATCCGTATGGATTTCCTTGTGGCTTCGTGCTAGGAACGGATGGTTGTCTATTTTCCCTTTCTTAACCCTTCCGCCACCTTCCGGGATTCCGCAGAACTGGTTTGCAATATGTGTCCAGTTGCTTCGAGTTGTCGATGAATTCGCCCTCGCGCTGCCAATTGCTAGCTTCCTGGTTAGCTCAATTAGTTGAGCGACCGCCCCGGAAAGGCGTTGGTCCCGGGTTCGAAAGACGAATTTTTCGGCAACTAAGGGGCTTTATTTCTGAGAAATCCATATGGATTTCCTTGTGGCTTCGTGCTAAAAACGGGTGGTTGTCTATTTTCCTTTTCTTAAATTTGGTTTTGTTTGGTTTTTCACTGGGCGCCGACTTCTGCGAGGAGCGATGAAAACCAGGGGCTCCCAGTTCGAATTAACGAGCTTTCACTGTATATTGTACCTCATTTGTTTGTAGGAATTTCATTATTATTATTATTATTATTATTATTATTATTATTATTATTATTATTATTATTATTATTATTATTATTATTATTATTATTAGGCAGCACAGATATGTGCTTAGCGGCACTACTGTGTCAGTTAGTGCACATGAGTTGTACTAGGTAGGAGACCACGCGGTGCATGCATTCGACGCAGACATAGCTTTCTTAAATACCTGCACAAAAACATCTGTCGACATACCGACTCTCGCACAAACAAGTGACATCAGCCAGTAGCGAGCAGCAACAGCCGTCACACCAACGCGGGAGGGCTGACAAAGAGAACCTAGCTTCAAAAGCAAACAAAGACATTTACCGATCATACGCCCCCACGTGTAAACAGCGCCTGCACACATGCACGCTCAAAACTCGTGCGTAACTGAAGCGGCTTGCATGATGTACTTTGCAACACATATAATGCAGTTATAGAAGAAAAAACGCCAGGCCTGCGCGGAAAGCGCAGCACAGTCACAGCGAAAGCTGGAAGAGCGGAATTTCTAGAGCCCGTTATAAACTCTCCTGTGGCTACTAATACAGGTACATTAGCAACGTACCCACTACGCCACAAAGCGTAATTTTTGGGAAGTTGGGAAGCACCCAGCACGACATTATTCGTTGTTCTGCGGAGAAGCGAGGTACCATATGTAAGCGATTATGTGCAGTTTGTTGATGCGGCGGTTGATGACGATGAATAATTATGGTTGCGCCCTTTGTAATGGGTTGGAAGCTTTAAACGACCCGATAGTTACGTAATGCATATTGTGTGACGCCCGGTCGTTATTTAACTGTCCCACCACGCTTTATAACACACTTTAACCGGAGAAACGTAGAGCGAGAGAGAGAGAGAATTGACTTTATTGAGACCCTGAGGAAATGGATCATGGGAGCCTTATGGGCTTCCTTGGCAGCCAACAGAAGTGCACTTGCGAGGAACCCACTACGCTATAAATCATTGCAATTTTTGAGAAGTAGGGCAGTAGGCACTGTGCCATTTTTGGTCATTCTACAGACAGCCGTGGTACCTGCTAAACGCATGTAAGGCATTATGCGCGCTTTGTTGATGCTGTGCGTGATGACGATGAAGAATTATGGCAGAGCTCTTTGTAATGGGTTGGAAGCATTCAACAACCTACTCGTTGCGCAATTCGCATTGTGTGAGGCCTGGTTACAGAATTCGCGTTGTGCGACGCTTGGTGCTTATTCTACTCTTTTACCACGCTATATTGCATATGCTAATGTGGTTCCTTCCCGACATGAAGCCTGTATAGGACCTTTTTGCAAAGCAGTTTCAAGCACCGGCATGGCTCAGAGGTTGAATACTGGGCTCCCACGCAGAGGGCCCAGGTTCGAACCTCGTTCCATCCTGGAATTTTTTTCTTATTTAGTTTTTTTTTTTCTTATTTCGAGCGATACTGGTTACGGACACCGGCGGCGGCGGCGGCGGCGGACAACAACGGCACCAAAAACGGCCGGTGAAATGATCTCATAACAGCTTTCGCTGTAAAAGAAAAGCCGACGACAAGCGAAACACGAAATGCAAGACAAAGAGAGGAAAAAGAGAATAAACTGTTCGTGTATCCCCTCCACAATCACAGTGTGCTGTGAATGCTGTGACTGCAGCATTTCGTGAACATCACATTCAAGAAGGAAAAGAAGGTGGCATCATAGCTAACATTCTTAATGTGCGCTCATAGAAGAACTAATCCAGCTGTTTGGTTAAGACAGTTTAATCAATGCCGAGGTGTTGCTGTACCATCCAACGTACGGTGTTACTTATTAACGCCGCTGAAGCTTTCGTCTCTGCCAAGTAGGCTACATGCTTAACGCATGTGCGATTCACTAACCGACAAAATCCATCACCGGCCGGCGCACTGTAGCCCCGGCGGGAGCCGCGAGCGACGCATAGGGATCGATTGGAAATCAATTCCCATTTTTACAGCTGCTTTGTACCACATTCGCCGATAGCTTGTCTTGCGCTTGCCATTTCTTGCACTGTTTTTGTTGAGCCTTAACATTTTACAAAATGTAACTTTTTCCACTGCACGTACGAGAGAGTTCCTTTCCTGCCTTGTGTCTTCGGCGGCGGTTAATGGCTAACGGCTCGGTTAGTCGATCACCTTAACGAAGCCTTTACTTCAGGCATCCTTCGCAATTTAGAAGTAATCTTAGGTTATGTGCAGCAGGATTTCGAGCTTTCCCAAGTATTTGGACATATGGAACAACTGTATGATCACCCCTCTATTCTTATGACCTTCGTTCCATATAATAGTAAGTCCAATGAGGGTAAAAAAAAGCTGCGACGAAAAAAAAAAAGAGACTAGTAAGTTAGGTTAGCAGGTAGCTAAATGTTCGAAGTAGTATGTTAACATGAGTGGTTCAATGCCAGAGAGCAGGCTATCTATCTATAGCCCAGAGGCAACCTGTTCGGCTCGTATGCCCGCGGTATGTGAAATCGGCTTCATCTGCTTTCAAGCAATTAATGCTGTATTTTTCTTGATACATGTTTACACTGGTAGGGTTCTACAGCACGGACGGATGTATACAAAGCCGAAGGAGACGGATTTTTAGAAGAAAACGTTGTTCCGAGTCACCGGCCGTAACGGCAAAGGCGGGTGTTAATAGAGCCGAGCCCAAAGACCGAGGTCTATTCCATCAGTTGGACATTGATATACAGGGTGTTCAAGATTAAGCTTTACGGTCTTCTTGAAATTCAGCACTGGGAGGTACGTGAAAAACACCTTTGCATATAAGGTTTTTATCCAGGGAGACACAAAGTGAGGCAATAATTATCGCTGTCAGCCACCCAATTAACTAAGATTGAATAATGAACTTTTTAATGAATGCCGCACGCGGGAGTGTTTGTAATGAAAAGTCGGAGGCACTAGCGTTTCCGCACAGTTCTACTTGTCCACTTGGAAGAATTCGTCTAGCATGTCTGTGCCCCGAGACATCCCGCTGCAAAGGTTAATTGCGGTTTGCATGATTACGCATACGAGACAGTGAGCACTGGCGCAAAGCTCCTCCCCGATGTGACGCGGCAGTTGCGTGAGGCTTTTAATCTGACAACGGGTTGAAGTCATAGGCAAAGATGATAACGGTTGCCCTTTTGCTACCGGCAGGCGGCAGCAAGCAATGACGACTTGTCACGTCAGGGAGGAACATTGCGGCGATCCTCATCGTCTTACATGAGTAATCATGCTAACCGGAATTTAAACTTTGAAGCGGGATATCTCGGGGCACAGACATGCTAGAAGAATTCTTCCAAGTGGAACTGTGTAGAAACGCAACTGCCTCCAACTTGTGAACACAAAAATGCCCACTTGCTGCACTCATTAAAAAGTTCATTATTCAATCTTAGTTAATTGGGCGACTGACAGCGATAATTATTTTCACACTTAGTGTCCCCCTGGATACCTAACTTACTTGCAAAGGTGGTTTTCACGTTCTTCCCAGTGCTGAATTTCAAAAAAACCATAAATCTTAACTTTGAAGTATAAGATAGCGAACGTCTTGTCACAACTGCTGTGTTTAACAGGGAGTCTCACTGATATTCTCGCAGGCACAGCGTTCAACAAAGAAAAAGAGTACCCCTTTGAAACAGATGACGAAAGAAAGAAAGAAAGAAAGAAAGAAAGAAAGAAAGAAAGAAAGAAAGAAAGAAAGAAAGAAAGAAAGAAAGAAAGAAAGAAAGAAAGAAAGAAAGAAAGAAAGAAAGAAAGAAAGAAAGAAAGAAAGAAACGCTAAGTGTTAGGAAAAAATCTTGGGGGTATCGCACTGACGCATCAGGTAAACTGCTGTGGAACTCGATAAGTAAAAACAATTATGCATGTCTAAATTCTAAAGTAGCTACATTTATACGAGGTAATACGAGATCTGTTTTAGACTTATCCTTCGCTAGCTCAAACCTTCTTATCTCTTCTTGGGCTGTTCTTTATACTGCAGCTAATAGTGATCACTGCCCAATAGTGATTGAGATTAATTATTTCTTGGTCCCATTGAATTAACACTCACACTTTTGTAGACTATTCAAAAACATGGCTGATCCCTCTGTCACAGGAATCGCTTTAACACGAAAGTGAAACGTGTCTTCACAGACGAGCGTTTGTTGGGCATTCTTTCGCCACAAGGGTGAAGGAATGAATGCTATAGCAACAAATTGTAATGTCACGCGAAGAATGGTAAGCAGCCCGAAACTTGCAACGCGCTGCTCAAACAGAAAGGACGAATGGAACGAACATACACAGGATGAGCGCGAACTGTCACAGTGCTAACTTATTTTTGTGTGAGCAGCGCGCTCCTTTCACAAAAGCGGCCCTGCAGTGAGCGAAGTGACCTTCTTGCTCTCAACGCAAACTTACGGTGAGAGCACAAGACGTACAAACCACCGCCATCACGAGGTAAGCGCACGCACGAGCGACCACGCACTGCAGATGCGCGCACTCATCGCGACGCGTGGGGCGGCGATCTTTAAAGCGCGCTCTTCGAGCCCTTCGCGCCATCTCGCTAGTAATAACGAAAACACGCTGATGTACCACCGATCTCTGAGTACCGCCACCGGCAAATGGTGTATATAAATAGCTCGCCGTTATTATGGCGAAGTACGTGCCGTCTGTGGCCTAATCGATTCGGGCCGCGCGCGGCGGAACGAGGTGTCGTAAGTTCGACTGCCGATGTTTGAACTTTTTCTTCTAGTTTTTTTGTTTGCCATCTGTTAGTCTTTATATTTTAAACGTCATATCCATGACGGAAATACGTCAGTGGAGCCGTAGTAGACCTCGGCATAAAACACTTTCGTGTTAAAATTTTAAAATGTTTACAGTCAGTTTTGTCCTCTTTGACTAGCTTTGAAAATGAGATTAAAGCCATGAGTCTTTGTTAGATATTAAAATGCACTATGAAAAAATCACAGTTAACTGCAGCCTCCCCAGAAGGGAAACCTGTAAGTGTCTGGCGGAAGTCTGTAAGTGTCTGGTGGGATTCAGATTGCGAACGAGAGTACAGGCGCAGAAAGGCCGCATGCAAAAGACTTTTAATTAATCCATGCCCTACTAATTGGAGTAATTATAAGTACGTCAAAGCTTTGTTTAAAAGAACTGTTTCCGTGGTGAAATATAAACATGACGAAAACCGTTATACCTTTCTCACAAAAAGTAGGATCAAAAAAGCCCTTTTTAGATTTCTCAGGTCTCGTAACGTTATTTCTGCGCCAATAAACATAAGAGTCCGTTGTGCTAACTCCGAAAGAATTGGCCAATTTATTAGACTGGATTTCATTGGGACTACAAAAGCGCTTCACCTCTCAATGATAATCACTTTGCCCAAAACGTCCCAGTGTGGATGATTTCGTAAGCGTAACAAGAGAACAACTTGCACATGTTGTTCAATCACTCCCCAGTTCAGCTCCAGATCCAGACGGCATTACGACAGGCATGCTAAGTATGTTATTTGAGGTGCCTCCTAAGACCCTCCCTAATCTAGTCAACCACTCACTCGGAAATGGTTGGTTTCCTCCAGATTGGAGAATAGCAAAAATAACTCCACTGCTTAAAAAACAAGGATTAGGTGCGCATATTGATAATATAGGACCTATCGCATTAACTTCGCATGTTATAAAATTAATTGAAAGAGTACTATACATTAGAATCGTCAAATTTATAGGTGATAACTCAATATTGAGTCCACGTCAGGTAGGACTTAGACCTGGATACTCCCTATGGTGTGTACACGTAGGTTTAGAGGGACGTATTAAGCTTGCTCGTCACAAGCGGCGATATGCAGCATTGTTAATTTCAAGGGCTCGCTTCTCTTTCTTATTCAAAATATTAATGAGCACTAACAGACAATAATGCCAAGGAGAGTATAGGGGATGCTATTAGTAGTAAATGTAAGGTAAATGTGAAGAAAGTAAAGTGGACGAAAAGATGACTTGCCGCGGGCAGGGACCGAACCTGCGACCTTCGAATAACGTGTCCGATGCTCTACCAACTGAGCTACCGCGGCGGCCATCCCCCCGTCCACTTTATAGGGTATATATGTACATTTAAACGTGGGAGTGTCAGTCATCGCCGCCAGTAGTCATGACGGCGAGTGTGGAACACTCTTTTTCTGCCCGTTGGCGTCACGTAGAACGTGGACTTATTACGAGCTGGCAGCTGACCAATAATCCCTCGCATACTACCTCAAAGCATCAAGTCTGCCAGAATGAGACCCTTACTATGAGTGAAGGAAAGATGTGTTAATTTCAAGGGCTCGCTTTTCTTTGTTATACACAATATTAATGAGCACTAACAGACAATAATGCCAAGGAGAGTATAGGGGATGTTATTAGTAGTAAATGTAAGGTAAATGTGAAGAAAGAAAAGTGGACGGAAAGATGACTTGCCGCGGGCAGGGACCGAACCCACGTTTAAATGTACATATATACCCTATAAAGTGGACGAGGGGATGGCCGCCGCGGTAGCTCAGTTGGTAGAGCATCGGACGCGTTATTCGAAGGTCGCAGGTTCGGTCCCTGCCCGCGGCAAGTCATCTTTTCGTCCACTTTTCCTTCTTCACATTTGCCTTACATTTACTACTAATAACATCCCCTATACTCTCCTTGGCATTATTGTCTGTTAGTGCTCATTAATATGCAGCATTAGTGACTCTAGATTTGGCTAAGGCAGGCCACAGTGTAGAATATGCCACCCTGCTCAATTCATTAAAAACCTCGAAGTTTCCGCAATATATTATTAATTGGTTGTATGCGTTTCAAAAGGAGAGGAAATTTTGTTGTTCCCAACGTGGCTTATCTTCCACAAAATATAATCAGTTCAGAGGGGTTCCTCAAGGTTCCGTTCTCTCTCCTGTTTTATTTAATGCTTTGTTAAGCTCAGTTCCGTTGCACGATAACATTCAAGTGTATGTATATGCAGACGGCAATGCGTTCTTCTCTTCTGCATGTATTATTCACTCATTGCATGCAACATTACAATCATATTTAGGAACCTTAGACTTATGGTTTGAACAGATTCGAATGACCCTCAACGTTAGCAAAAGTTCCGTGATTGTTTTTCCTTTGAATGCTCCCATTAGCGTTTCACTTCAGTATCGTCAAGAAACAATTCCCCATAATGACTGCGTTAAATATTTAGGTGTGCTTTATGATGTAAAACTAAGTTGGCGAAATCACATTGAGCATGTTAAATTTACCTAATGCAACACGCGCTGTTGGAATGATGTGTAAATTTGGTCGACACCCCACTGGCCTACGCAGGGACAATCTAATTATGATTTACCGTACGTACGTTCGTCCGATTCTAGAATTTGGTTGCGTTTTATTCTCTCGGGGGCCAGCATACAAAATTAATCCCCTGGTTCTTTTAGTGCGAGAGGCTCTTCGTAGTTGTCTAGGGGTACCAAAATTTACTACGAACAGTGTTTTATATCAAGAAGCCCGAATCCCACTCTAGCTTGCAGATTCCGCATTCTTACCGCCAAGACATACTTAAAAATGTACGCATCCTCACCAAGACGATTACAGTTTGTATTCGTTTCTGAATCGAGAACATTTTTTAATCATCCTTTGTCTCGGGTATACAAGCCTCAAGTTTTGTTTGTGCAAGATCAGCTAGAACCTCTAAATGCTGATATACCTGACATCGCTTCAAATGACAATTCACTGGCCAACACAAAAAGTGAAATTGATTACATCTTACCGTCGAATTCCAAACTACTACCTTCTAAATATTTTACAGGCTTGTTAGAAGACCATTTACTTCAGTGGGGAATTTATAACGTAATTGCCACTGATGCATCCATGTGTGAAGAGAAAGCGGGAGTAGGCATTTTCTCAGAGGCCTTATCTTGGCCATACTCATTGCGTCTTCCAGATTATACTCCCATATTCGAAGCAGAGCTCTTAGCAATTCTTTTAGCCCTTCGAAAGCTTTCAGTAGATGATTCGGCAGTTGTTGTAGCTTACAGATTCGCTGTCCGTATGTAGATCTCCCACTTCAGGTTCTCCTTCAGAGTCTTTTATTCTGAATGCACTCACATCATTTTTCCCTAAAGACCTGCGTACAGTGCGATTGATACGGGTTCCTGGTCATCGTGTCATATTTCTCAACGAGATGGCTGACGCTCTCGCGCGGTGGCTCCTCGATGGTCTTGTAAAGTCCATTGTGCCTGATACAGCTGTGATTACTGCATCCAGATTCCGCAAACATTCCTTACTTCAAGATTCCAGGAAATTGAAATTGCCAGTTCAAAAATATGGTCATCTTTCTATTGCTTGCGATAATAAATGGTGTCCCACTCGGAAAGTGCCAATGCCTTCTACAAAATTTCGATGCCGTATACCTCCTCTTAATTTTTTTGTGTAGACTGTGGTTGGGCGTTGCGTTTACCAACGCCTATGCTTTCCGCAATGGGACGGCCGACACCGCAGCCTGGGACCACTGTGGCAACGCAGAAACAATTGGACATATTTTTTGCGACTGCCCACAGTATGGTGCACAGCGACTATCCCTTTGCAACGCGCTCAACAAGGTGGATGACTGACCTTTGTCAGAGGAAGGAATTTTACGCCATCGACAAGACGCAACGTCGCAGAAGAAGGCCATGCAAGCGCTACTGCGCTTCTTGCGATCGACCGACCTTTCTGAACGATTGTAACCAGAACGCCCTTCCTTTGCGTGTTGTTGTTTTTTATCCCGTGTGTGTACGTGCATTTTTTTCATCCTCTTTTTTCCCCCTCTCCCTCTCTAGACCCTTTTTCTTGACCCTATTTCCCCAACCCAGTGCTGGGTAGCAAACCAGATGCTATAATATCTGGTTAACCTCCCGGCCTTCCTTTTTTCATCTCTCTATTTACACAGGTCTGGTTTGGTGCAATCTCTCTAGTATGCTTTTACTGTAAAGAGCCTAAAAACATTGATCGTTACTTACATGCCGTCGTTTCACTAGCCATAGGAAAAAACATTTCGAAATTTTATTCAGAAACTTCAGACTTACTCTTAGTTCTGAAAATATTCGTTCCCTCGAGGCGTCTTCTCTGGGCCACAGCAGCAGGAACGTCTGCTTAGCCGTATGTGAATTTCTTGGCGACAAAAAAATAATTCCTCGTTAATTTGTTCTCAATCAAAATTTGATACTTCGGACTTCTTCTCATTAATTGATTATATTCCGCAGTATTGTTCTCTACTTATTTTATTGGTTCATAAACTAATCAGTCTTAAAATGTTTCTTTATACCCTAGACGACCGATAAGTTCCTCTTCTTTCCTCTCAGTTTTAAACTTTACCCCTTATATTAACCGCCGGTTTCATGGGCAATCTCCCGAAGTAGGTAAGAGCCAAGACAGAAGGGTCAAGCAAGCAAGCAAGCTGTTACTCCTAAATCTTGACATGCTCGTGGTGCACCTCCAAATAGTCGATATTCGCTGGGGTGCATATAAAACAGCGCCATTAGCGAAAACAAGGAAAACCGTGGATGCACTTTCAAAATGTCCGGTCTCTGCAGCTGCTGGCGAATGAGCATCGGTCTTGGCCCGGAATGAGTGCATGTTGCATGTTCGACTGCACCCTTTATGCGTGTTCGTGCGTGCGTTGTATACACATGCAAAATTTACATATTTCGGGGGGGGGGGAGGCTTGAACCCCCCCCCCACCTGACTAAGCCAGTGGGCTCTCATACGTGTCGGCTGGCGTGTTGAAAGGGAAATAGTGTGTAACTTGTCAGAATGCACCAAGGAAAGCGCCACTTCCAATGTAAGCAGCAAATAAGGAGTTCTCGAGGTGGACTGCAACCTTAACCGAACGATATGGAAAGATATCCTTAATAAGGGGGCGCCCGATGAGGCGCAGTTTGTAATTGTCATTAAAAACAAAGAAAATGTTTTAACTCCTACAGTTCGCGTTTCACAGCGGGAAACATGACATCCGCAACGTTCTGGCTAAGCACACTTCATTTTTGCATGCATTGTGCGACTATCCCTTTCTTTGCTTAATGTGCGTCACGTTTTCCATCACAAAACCCTCCAGGCCTTCGAGACAGTCAGTACAGCAAGCGAGCTTCATTTTGTTGCTGTGTGTGTGGATTTTTAATTAGCTCCGTTTTCTCAAGGTTTGAGCGCTGGTCTCAAGGTTTGTCGGTAACACCGTTAACCTTCTTCTTGAAGACATATCGCCACCTGCGGCAGTTGTGGTTTCAAGGCTTTCAATGCGATTGCAAATACCAATTAAGCAGATGATCGCACTTCAATCAAAGTCGCCGTCATATGTGCACTCATCACAAGTACGCGGAGATACGACAGTGAAGAAAAGATTAAATGCTTCACAAAGAGTATTTCGCAAGGGTCGGAGATCTAGCCAAACTCGGCGAGCAGCTCGAAAAAAACTACCGAAGTCTGCCATGTCGCAGAACGAGGCAATAGTGCTGAAAGAGCGGAAAAACCGGAATGAGTCTTTTATTCCCTTAGGGTGTGTGTGTGGACGGAGGGAGGGGGGGACTCACAATAAAAAAAAGTAAATAAAGAAAAAAAATCAGGTGCTCCCTGCGACCGTGCAGGAAAGAAAATGAAAGCGAGCACCACAGTGCCCAATATCGAAACAGAGCGGCATGACGTTGGTCACACACACACACACACACACACACACACACACACACACACACACACACACACACACACACACACACACACACACACACACACACACACACACACACACACACACACACACACACACACACACACACACGCACACACACGCACGCACGCACGCACACACACACACACGCACACACACGCACGCACGCACACACGCGCGCACACACACACACACACACACACACACACACACACACACACACACACACACACACACACACACACACACACACACACACACACACACACACACGGAGAAGAGACGTGAAAGAGGAATGGGAAAACGGCGCGCGACACGCTGAAAGTGAAAGCAAAATAAACTGCGTTCGCCGCGTGTCCCTTATCGTCAGCTCACAGACGGCGCTATAGTGACGTCACAGCTGGTAATTACCCCCAGGTGACCAGTGCGGACTGTCGTATATAGCGACTCGCCCACACGGCGTCAGAGAGCGGGCGGCGCGTCGCCCGCGCGATAAGGCACCGGAAACGCGACGGCTCCGCTCTCGGCGCTCGATGCGCCACGCGGCGACGACGCGCGGCCTGGAGCGAGAACCCGCGCGCTCAATCAGACAGCCGCGTTGGAGACCGAATGCCATGCGCATAATTAGTTACAGGCCACACTAGGCCGCCAAGCACCGCTCACGGGCACGTCTTTCGGCCGTGCATGCAAATGGCGTCAAACGGACAGATACAGGTCCGCGGAATGCCACTGAGCTCATTACCGCCAAAGGGAGCTCGCGCCGCGACGCGAATATGCGCGGCCTCCCGGTCCAGTAGTCGGACGAGGAGCGACCTCCCGGACGTCTCGCAGGGGACAGCTCGTTTCGGATGACGGGCGCGGAACGACTGACGGCAGAGTAGGATTACGAGGATAAAAGCCCCCCAGGCCACGCGCGGGGTTTCCCTTTCGTTTCGCTGCACAGCGGAGGTGTAGGAGGACCGACAGCGCGTCAGCCATTCTCCGCCTAAGCGAGACACGCGTTGGCGGCGGTGGTGTCTCGCGGCTTTACTCATCTCCAACTTTCGCGCGCCTCTGGAATCCTCTAGAGATAGCTGCGGGCGCGTGCGATGCCGCCAACACGAGTTATCAGGCAGCAGAGGAAAGCATACAATGTTCTTGCACGACAACCTAACGCAAGAAAAAAAACAAAACAAAATATGGCGTGTTGCGAGGACGAGTTCGATCATTACAGTAGATGTCGACCGGTTGTCTTGCTTCGTAAAAATTCATTTTATTTCGTATTTTTACAACATGCCCGATTCAAATAATCACGACATTGAAGCCACGTTAGAGAGTTACGATGGGCGAAAACAATAGAAAATAAAATTATTTGCTGCAATATACAAGACACATTAGGCCTTTACTTGACAAGAACGCGGTATTAAAACAATTTTCAAAATGTGCGTGATTCTATATGGTTGTAATCTTAGTTTAATTTCCCATAGCTGCACAGTGCTCAACTGACAATCTACCAGTAAAAACGATCACTCTGTCTTCTTTTATGACGTAGTTTCAAGACTTCTTTAGCGCTATAAGCAACAGCTTGTACATCGCATCACTGAGAGAGTAGGTCAAACCTTTACGTCACACGTCACCGCATGTTCAACGCAGGCGAACAAAATAAAATTGAACCCACGAAATACGATGACGCTCAAGGGTTATACACAGATTTAAAAGTTACGCTTTTGAAAAAGGAGGCAAGTCACTGCTGGGCTAGCATGAGATGAAGGTGATTTGGCAAGCTACAGAAAACACAGAGGGAAGGATGGAATGGTGACGATGCCTAAGTCAGTCTACTGTTGTCCTTCGTTGTTTATTTGAAAAGAATAACTGAATTCACCCACAAGGCTACCCGTTGTTGTCCACCTTCATATTCGCAATCAATACTCCAACGATATCACAACCGTTGGGAATGGTCGTAAGCTAGTTTATTTGCTATTCAAGATGTACAGCTCAGCACCACTTCGTCGGACACTTGCAACAGGCAAACACGAGCACCAGCTGGGCCAGTTTGTGAAGGGCGTCCTCGTAAAGTGCGTTTACAGCTCGACGTCGTCGTAAAAGAGAACAAAATGGCCCAACTGACGGGCTGCCTTACAGCAGTGTCAGGGCCGTTCGCGAAGCGATTGACAGAGCTGAAAACATTTCGGGAAGTGACTTCAGGCCGACCGGCCACCGGCCATGATTTAAATGCTGTACGCCGCAGATAAACAGGAAAGAGCTCCCACCACACACTGCGTACGCTTCAGTTGCCCAAGCTGGCAATGAATCATCGAGCTTGCACGGCCCATGAACAAACGAAAGCAACTTAATAATTGTTGGGGGTTTACGTCCCAAAACCACGATACGATTATGGGGCACGCCGTAGTGAAGGGCTCCGGAAATTTCGACCACCTGGAGTTCTTTAACGTGCACATATAACTAAGCACACGGGCCTCTAGCATGTCGCCCCCATCGAAATGCGGCCGCCGCGGCGGGGATTCGATCCCGCGACCTTCGGGTAAGCAGTCAAGCACCATATCCACTAGACCACCGTGGCGGGTGAAAGGAAAGCAACTTGACAGTCATGCGGTATCTGTGTAATTGCAAATGTAAACTCTACGACGAATTCAATAGCTCAGGACTTGTCCTTGAATGCGGGCTATGAAATACTCGACTAGAAGTAGAGAGAGATCGTATAAATATTATTGTTATTCTATATAATCAACCTTCTGACATATCGTAGCGTTAAAGGGGTCATGAACCACTTTTCCAAGTAATGATCTAATGACCTCAGTATCGGAGTTTACTGCCTCCCGAATCGATTGCCGCAAAAATTTCTCGAATCCGTCAAGAGTGAGCGGAGTTACGGGGGTTTGGCGCACGCTCTCAGCGCTTTCTCTCTTTTCTCGTGCCGACGAGCGCACTGGAAGCTAGACAGGGAGGGATAGGGATGGCACGATTCAGAGCCTGAATGTCCAACGAGACGGAATGTCCAACCGAGACGGAATGTCCAACGAGACTAAATGTCCGAGTCTGAATGTCCAACCGAGACGGAATGTCCAACGAGACTGAATGTCCAACGAGTCTGAATGTCCAACCGAGACGGAATGGCCAACGAGACGGAATGTTCGATTTAGAAGAGAAGAACTTGTCCTAGTTCGAAATTTGCCAGAAAACTGATTCATTGCGTTAACATAGCCGAACGGAAGATCGCATTTTCTTTGTGTTTTGTAAATGTTCACTGTGGCGCCGGGCATCGTATTCTTCATTGTTTAAACAGCGCAAAAAGACGAAGGTACGAGAAGGGGGACTACACAGGACAGGCGCTGACTGACAACTGCTGGGTTTACTGAGCAGGAAGGAATAAATACACGTAATCCGACTGCGCGCGCATCATCGCATTACAGAGAATTGTCACTTCTTTCAAGCAGGCTAAATTCGCAATCATGAAGGCAGGTAGATGGGGTGGAAATGCAAACATCATGGTTATACCTAACGTGAAAAGCTTCTGTGATTTCACGAGAGCTTTGGTCAATGTGCCTGAAGATGACATGCGTGCGATTAAACAACGGTTTACAGCCAAAAGAACGACAATGAGCAGACAAATGTGAAGTAGGCGTGTCTTTTAAAGTGTTATTGTGCTGGCGTAGTCTATCGTTAAGGCAGGCACCCGTCTGTCCAATATATTTCTTTCCACAAGTGAGCGGGATGTCATACATTGCACCACATGCACATGATACAAGACGGGTGCGATGATTGACGGAGCACAAATTTCTCCGTGACTGGCCATTCTTCTTCCTGTCTATCGCAGCACATGCTTTTCCAACCTTACCACGAGCAGAAAAAACATTTACGTCATAGCTCTTAGCAATCTTTTTGAGCCTATGCGAGAGCCCATGGACATATGGGATCACGGCAACATTCTTTGGCTTTTTGGTGGCGTTGGTGCGCTGACCCGTTCGAGAGGCGGACAGTTTTAATGATTTTAGCAACCTCAGCGAATGGACGACAGGGTTGAGACAGGAAAGCCAGCATCCTATTCTTGTTCCCTTATTAATTTTCTTTACAGCATTTATCAAATACTTCAACTTTTGTTTCATTTATTTTTCTTTCCTATATTTAGTTTTCAGATGTATATTTCATATGTTATTTTATTTCGTTTAAATAACCCTCACATGCTGCATCACGTCTGCTGGAACGAAGCCCTCGCTATGAAAGAGCGAAATAAGGGGAATTGTTCGAGGGGCTCTATCCTTTGTTGAAAAAAAAAACAACAGCCAATAAGTCAAACAAAAGCGAAGCAGAGGAACATTATTTGTTGTCTGTAACTCTATTCTAATGATACTATAACCCAAATTGAAGGCAATAAAATGGACGAAAGAACACCCTTTCCGTCAGTGGGATCCAAACTCGCAGCCTTACAAATACGGCTACGAGTTGCGCTGGCTAACACTCCGAGGGATGAAACGCACATAAATACCCAACGGTGTGGACGAGGGAGCGTCCTCCGTCGTAGCTCAATTTTTAGAGCATCAGACGCGTAATTTGAAAGTGTGCGTTTGGATCCCACCGACGAAAAGGGTGGCACCACTAAATAAATGCTGGAATAGAGCGCTCAACAGAAGGCTGGTGTAGCAAAGTATGCAAACTCGTTGCCCACAATATTGTGGCAACTTTGCCGGCTTACATGTAATCTATTACGTACAATTCGGTTCCTCCGACTGGCGACTCTTTTTAATTTTCCGACCGAGACCGAATGTCGAACGAGACGGAATGTCCAACCGAGACGGAATGTCCAACGAGACGAAATGTCCAACGAGCCTGAATGTCCACTATTGGACATTCCGTCTCGCTGGACATTCAGGCCGCAAGCGGAAGTTACGTGAGCGCGCGTCATGAAACGCGATCGCTCTCCCGCTGTGATTCGCGTGCGCGAGTGCGGCTACCGTGTACTGAGGAGTGCGGCGCCGGCAAGTGGCGGCACCCCGTGGCAAGAAGCGCATCTGATCCGAACGCCGCTCTCGATTTACGTCGGCTATCGGCCAATAAGCATACTATGTCTCTTGCCACGTAAACTGGCGCTTGCGGCCTGAATGTCCAACGAGACGGAATGTACAACGAGACTGAATGTCCAATAGTGGACATTCAGTCTCGTTGGACATTTCGTCTCGTTGGACATTCCGTCTCGGTTGGACGCTTCAGTCTCGTTGGACATACAGTCTCGTTGGACATTCAGTCTCGGTTGGACATTCCGTCTCGTTGGACATACAGTCTCGTTGGACATTCAGTCTCGGTTGGACATTCCGTCTCGTTGGACATTCCGTCCCGGTCACAAATTTCACTTTTCCGTTTTCGTTCCACACATCCCAATATTTGCTGTGAAAATTTTCCGAATGTGCCCTAACATTTGCGACGTGCGTGAAAATTCGTTTCGTCGTGATAGGACGTGGTGCTGAAACTGCGTGTTACGTACGGCGCGTAATACTGCTCGATACCCAGTCTTGTACAAATGGCAGGGATAAATATATATATATATATATATATATATAGAGAGAGAGAGAGAGAGAGAGAGAGAGAAAGGACACGAGGGAATAAAATAAGGACACAAGACGCAAAAAAGAAGTATTTAAAAATAAGAAAAAAATATTTACAGAACTCCCTTTTGCACCCGTTTGCTCGTGTTCATATAACTTGATGCCTTTTCAACAAATCAAGTTGAAAGTCTGCGCTTTTCATGCTTTTGTTATGTGCGTCCTCCCTAAAAATATGTACCTGTAACTTTAGCACAGTTTAACAATTATGCAAAACCAAATAGCCCGGTACCTCACCTTGTTGAGTAATCGATTAGCTTTCAGATTTTTCTCCGTGATCCGTTAGTTTTTTTCTTTTAAGTAATTGTAATCGCTGACGCTCTTTCACTGTAATGCGTACAAGTCTGTTCCCGACCCCGATTTTTTTTTTTCACTTGAGTTTCACAGCACTAAAAGCGACGTCATTGGAAGAGTAATAGAAAAGCTGGTGTTCAGGCCGGTTCTTAAAAGTCCTCAAATGATTTAAAACATCATAAAAACGGTTTTATTGTCGCGAACGATTACCTGTGTGCTATGTGTTGTAATGAAAAATTATTCACGCGAAGCACTTTGCAAAACGCGAGCAAGATTGGCTACTTCGGCAATAAGCTCAGAAAAAATGAGCAGTTCGCAGCGGATGGCCTGATGCTCTCTTGACTGGCCCGGTGAGCGGAGCTGTAGGTCACGGCTCATTGCACGTCACTCCAATGTGGTGTGACGTCACTAAAACTTTCGTTACGCTTCCTACACAGTGACGTCGGTGTCAGTCGCGCTAGCGATGGGTCTCGATCGCGAGAATGAGCATTTATACAGACTTTGGAAGTGAATTAAAACATATTCTAAACGTTTGCTGCGTGCAATACTTGGTGCTGAGCGTCCCTGCTTACAGAGAAAGCCTACAGCAGGCTTTTTATAGCCTCAAAATTTGGTGACACCACCTCTTTGACGGCATGGTCTTTCCTAGACCAGCCTGCAGTTCTCTTGTAGCCGAAATGCTATGACATGTTTCCATCAAGGTAGTCAAAACTAAAACTGATATCCCACACTCGGCATGCTTCATAATCATTTCGTGGTTCTGGCGCGTAAAACCCAAGAAGTTAATTTGAAAGGAAAATTTCCTCCCTAGCGTCTTCGACCCGCATTCTTTAAGAGGAAAGAAGAATTGTTCTAGGGGCTCGTAGAAAGCCAACAATCAAGCCAAGGAAAGCATAGGTACGTTATTTGTTGATGTTTTTTTAACTGTAGTGTAACGAATATGACCTAAATTGAAAGGACTTAAATGGCACGAAAAAGCACACTTTCTTTCGGTGGGATTCGAACCCACAACTTTCGCATTACGCGTCTGACGCTCTAACAATTAAGCTACGACGGAGGGCGCTCCCTCGTCCACTTTGTTGGGCATTTACGCGAGCTTGATCCCTGGGAGTGTTAGCAAGCGCAAATCGTCGCCGTAATTATAAGGTTGTGGGTTGGGATCCCACCGATGGAAAGGGTGTTTTTTCGTCTACTTGGATTCCTTTAAATATGGGTTATAATTATTACATCGCAGTTAAAAAAACAACAACAAATAATGTCCCCAATGTTTTATTTGGCTTAATTGGCTGTTGGTTTTCTAACAAATAACTGAGTCTCTCGAACTATTCTTCTTTCGCACTTTCGTAGCAAGGGCTTCGTCCTGCCTCGTGACGCTTTCTGGCAAAAATAGTGACTCGCCGCCTTAGCTACGAGTGGCGCTGGTAACACTCTCAGGGATTAAACGCAGATAGATACCGCACAGAGTGGACGAGGGAGCGCCCTCTCTCGTAATCTTTTAAGGGGCTGTGATGTCCGATTTATGACAAAGACAAACAGGAACAGCAAAGCATGCAAACAAACAATATAAAGCAGTAAAGTAACATATTCAACATTCACATGAAAACTAAAAATACAAAATGGAAATAAAACTAACAAAACTTGAAATTATGATAAATGCAGTAAAGCGAATACGGAAACAAAAATACGACGCCCGACGCCACAGACTGTCAATATTTGCAAAACACACACAAAAAAATGCGATCTTCCGTTAGGCTATCTTAACCCAATGAATCAGTTGTCTGAGTAATTTCAAACGAGGGCACGTTTATCTCTTCTAAATTGGACATTCCGTCTTGTGGACATTCAGACTCGTTGGACATTCCGTCTCGGTTGTACATTCCGTCTCGTTGAACATTCCGTCTCGGTTGGACATTCAGTCTCGTTGGACATTCAGTATCGATGGACATTCCGTCTCGGTTGGACATTCCGTCTCGTTGGACATTCAGTCTCGCCGGTCACGTGACCCATTGGACATTCAGTCTCGTTGTACATTCCGTCTCGTTGGGCATTCAGGCTCTGAATCCGTCGATGTCAACGTGCAGACGCCCCGCCCACCGACGAGAGTGAGAACCGGCCTCTGTTTGAAAAGAGGGTGCCTGGGGAAACGGCAACTTCGCGCTCCGCTTGTGGCCTTTACGCGGCGCGCACGACTGTAATATTTGGCAGAGCAGTTCATAGCCGTGTCAGCTTTCCACAGGATGTATTTTTTCAACAAGCCCAAGGGGTGCTTCATGACCCCTTTAAGGGACGCCTTAGCGAAGCACTGAAGCAGAGGGAAAAAAAGTTTCGTCATAAGCGCGAAACAATCAATGCGATAGCAAGAAATTGGAATGTTACACTAAGTAGGGCTAGCAGCTAACTCCTTTAGCATCCGACTTGGCGTAACAGAGCAAAACATTGGCGTAAGGAAATGAGGCCGCTGCAGAGAGCAAGGCAACCTACGAGCTGTGTATCGTTTCAACGCAAACGCAACCTGAGCGATCAGGGCACAGCACGTACAAAGGTATGAGCAGTCGGCTGATCCCTGTCAAGATAAGGCGACCGCGCTTGGCCGCTCAAAGTACGCAGTTCCTGCCGTAACCACGCTCCTCCCCCCTCCTCCTCCCTCATGGAAATCCCGTGTGCTTTTCGCGCAACGGAAGACGGCCGGTACTTTTCCTCTCCGCTTGTGCCGCAATTGTCGGCTACCCTCGCATGCTTTCACTTCCACATAGAACATACGATGCGAGGGGCGATATATCGCCCTTGGTCTTTATACAGAACCTCACAGCGACGGCGGCTGCAAAAATGCACCTTGAGTTTTCATATAATTGCAATCGCAATAAAAAAAATCCCCGGTGTGTATCATGTTCGCCCACTCATCGAATGAAAGGATGGCCTTCTCCACGCCATTATGCGAAAGTGTTGATATGTATAGATATTAGATTTTTAGCGTACATATACAGCGATACTCACACTCAGAAGGGAACATAAAGCGGGTGAAAATTGGGCCACTGAAATAGCCAGATTAGGTTCGATCGAACTCGTTCCACAGCAAAGGGAGTCTGCGATGGGTTAAATGCCTCGCCACTCACTGGTTCGTAAACGTTTGGCGAGTCTTGGCAGTTCCGATCAGTGTGCGGTTCGAAGGCACAGGAGTAATGCCCATCGGCGCGGAAGTGGCCTCCGCAGTCGGTGTCAAAATGGACGTGCGCCCAGTGACCGGACGCCGCTCACAAGCAGCAGAGGGCATTTCCCCCCAACGCACTAAATAAACAAACACAGCAGTACAGCCACTCGAAAATCCCATTTCCCCGAGGTCAACACAAATGCTGGTCAAAGTATTTACGCGGACGTATGAGATACGGCGCGCCCCCTTGCACAAGGTAACGAAGCCTCAACACACGGCAGGGGCGGACACCCTGTTTTCTCTGCATTTCGCATTTTTTCTTGTTTCTCATATCTTTATCGCGGAAATGCTCAGCCACATCTAAAAAGATTATTATTATTACAAAACCCCCTCCCCTCCGCTTTTTTTTCTTTGTCCTCTAATCGAAACAACTGGACAGCAACGCAGCGAAGCGGCAGCCATTGCCCTAAAGCGGGTTTTTCCGCATCAAGGATCACCTGACAGGAAAGCAAGCGTCGCAGAGAAAGAGCGACTTCAGACCCTGGCTTGGTGTGTTTGCTGAGGCACGAGCAGGAAAAAAAAAAAAAAAAAACTATACAGGGGAGAGTGTGAGACGCATCACGCGTGGTAGTAAGAGAAACAAAGAATGTGGCGCTCTCGCCGTAACGTTAAGGAAGCAGCGCGTGTGTTTGACACATATTGCAAACGAGTTCGCCTTCCTTGCACTGCCAAAGGAGCGATGTTCTGTTCCTCCGTGCCATCGTACGGCCGGCGGCCAGAACGTTTCAGTTTGCACTTACTCCTGTCTTCCCTTCGACGCGTCACGTACGCCAATGTGTCATGAGTAGAAAGTCTAAACAAAGTAACAAAGTTCTGCAGTTATCATAGCCTTGTAAAGCAGCGCATTTAAGTTAAACAAAACAAACACATACAAAACATAAACTCACACAGGAGGTCGGGTGAAATAGAACTGGAATCCATCCTACGAGGAGTTCATTGCCACTTTGAAAATTCCAAAACACGGCTGCTGTTCTTTATTGCGGAGTAAGAAAACCTCGCCAATTTCGCCGGTGAAACTAAAACCGAAACACGGAAGGGCGCAACTCGCACGCTCTTCCGAGACGTCCAGAATGAGCGAGCGTTGTTATATTCAACCATCGATCGACTTCGCTTTGTGTGTGTGCGGGCAGCGCTTCCGATTATAGCACGCATGGCGCACGTACGTTAACAGTTGTAACAGAACTAACACCATTGCAATCGTTGTAGTGATCAGTGACGTCATTCTGGTCGTATGCTAGTTGCGCGCATCGACGGTTCACTGACGGTTTCACCCTCGAACTTGGCCAAATTTCATTACTCCGCAATAACTACCGGAGGCCACTTTTTTGATATCTCAAAGCGGCGATGGGCTCTTCACAGGAAGGACTTCCATTCTCCCATATGTCCCGACTGCCTGCCTCATTAAATAAAACAATTTAATTATTTGTTGTTAAACTAGAGCTTCAGTTTATGTATTCAGCCATCTTAATATATGTACCACTACAGAAAAAAAGTAATTATGGAGGCATCAAGCAAATATTCCATTTAGTTTATTTTAGAGGATCTTCGGGCACACTGCTTGGTACACCATGTGTGTGTGTGTATATATATATACAGGCTGTTTCAAGAAATGTGTCCAACCTTCTCAAAAAATCAGGAAAATGCGATATTTGATTTCTGCCTTCAGAATTGGTTTTTCTGTAGTGGCATGGATTTTAAGATGGTTAAATAAATTATTTGGGACTGTAATTAAAAAAGTTAAATTAATTAACTTTTTAATTAGAGGAGTTAGGTGGTTGTGTCAAATGGGAGAATTGAAGTTCTTCATGCCAGAAACCCAACCCAACTTTGAGATTTCGAAAAAGCGGCATCTACGAATAATTACGAATTAATGAAGTTCAACGAAATTCAATGGCGAAACCTAAACAGAAACATGGAAGAACGCAACTGCCATATTCTTCTGAGACGTCTAAAATGAGTGAATGACTTTTTCTGTAGCGCTAGACATTTTAAGATGGTTAGATTTCTTGAAACACCCTGTATATATATATTATATATATATATATATATATATATATATATATATATATATATATATATATATATATATATATATATATATATATATAGATATCTTGTAACACAACAGAAACTTGGGTTAGTTGGTTGTACTTCATATTTACCGGCAGCGCAACCACACACACGGACAGAGCAAAGAAGCGAAACGGGAACACAGTGCTGACACTCACAACTAAACTTTTTATTGCAGAAACAACACCTATATTATCAACCCCCCTACGTTCCCCGCATGCGCAATCTGAGAGAACGCATAGAGCTCGCGTACGGGTAAAAGCAAAAAGCGAGGCGTGACCAACAATATACATCAAAGTTACACATGCTGGTCCAAAAATTCAAACTCACAGTCATATAACGTCACCGACGGTTCGCTGATACATGACCCCCATTGTTTCCTAATGTAATATGCCTCCTTTAGCTCTCGAACAAACTGGTTCTTATGTTTCTTTAAAACGTTAACCTCACTAAATATCGGTTCACACCCGCACCTGTCCACTTGAGAAGCCAAATGAGCATACCTTTTTGTGTTTAATGAATTCTCGTGTTCTTTTAACCTATTGTTGACACATCTGCCCGTTTGTCCTATGTAACACGCCCCGCATGTCAAAGGGATTGAATAAACCACACCCATATTACATGGCACATGTTGCTTTCTGTGCCTGACTTTACAAACCTTATCATCCTCTTTTCCGCTTATTTTAACCTGAATTTTCTTACACACGCTTACGAGCTTATTGGGGGCGGACAAGGCAACATTTACGCCGTACCTAGCCCCCACTTTCTTCACGCCATGTTAAAAACTATGAGAATAAGGGATTGTGACCGTTTTCCTTTCCTTGTTACGGCCGTCTAAATCCCCTGATGGCCTTCCGCCCTTCATCCATCGCAGCAACTTCATGACGCGGCTCCTTAACAGTTGATTACCATACCCAGCAGATCTGAGCCTTTCAATCTGTTGGTTGAAACTTTCATTTCATTTCATGGGGGCAGGACCTAGAGATGGCTAACTTTAAACATGACGTTATGATGCCATTTTTCACTATCTTAGAGTGACCTGAGCGAGAATCTAGAAGCGGTTTTGAGGATCTTGGCGAATACATCCAACAAACATGCTGTTTCATAAGCCTCAACTTAATATCTAAAAACTGGAGTTCACCTTTATTCGGCGCCTCGCAAGTGAACCGTAACCCAAAATCGCATTCCCGGAACAGCTTTAAGACATCAGTCATTTGACGGCGCAAATCACCTGTTTTCATGATCACCAAAAAATCATCAACATATCTAAATATTTTTATAATTCCCAAGGATTCCATGCTGAGATGCAAGTGACGGTCTAGTTTTGCAAGAAAAATGCTGCTTAGTATAGGCGCCACTCTGGAACCAATGCAGATTCCCCACCTTTGTACGAAAGTCTGCCCATTCCAACTGACTAAGGTGCTCTGCAGGTAAAACAAGAGGATTTCCAAAAAACATTCAAGTGATACACCGCACTTTTCTATGAACATGCTCTCATCATTATCTTCAACAATACACAATTTTACGCATTCCAAAAGTTTGTCTTGAGGAATTGAAAAAAATAAGTCTTCAATGTCGACACTGAACATGTTACACGAACTTGGGTTCGCTGACTCAAAATAGGACACTAGGACCCATACGCGAGCTCTATGCGTTCTCTCAGATTGCGCATGCGGGGAACGTAGGGGGGTTGATAATGTAGGTGTTGTTTCTGCAATAAAAAGTTTAGTTGTGAGTGTCAGCACTGTGTTTCCGTTTCGCTTCTTTTCTCTGTCCGTGTGTGTGGCCTCCTACTACAGGTGCCGGATGATGACTATATATGGCGTATACAGTGACCACATCATCATCATCATCATCATCATCAGCCTGTCTACACCCACTGCGTGGCAAAGGCCTCTCCCATGTTCCGCCAATCAACCCGGTCCTGTGTTTTCTGCTGCCACGTTATACCTACAAACTTCTTAATCTCATCTACCCACCAAATTTTCTGTCTCCCCCTCACGCGTTTGCCATCTCTTGGAATCCAGTCAGTTACCCTTAATGACCACCGGTTATCCTGCCGACATGCTACGTGCCCGGCCCATATCCATTTCTTCTTCTTGATTTCAACTATGATGTCATTAACCCCCGTTTGTTCCCTGACCCACTCTGCTCTCTTCCTGTCTCTTAAGGTTACACCTATCATTTTCCTTTCCATCGCTCGCTGCGTCGTCCTCAATTTAAGTTTAACCCTCTTTGTAAATCTCCAGGTTTCTGCTCCGTAGGTAAGTACCGGTAAGACGCAGCTGTTATATACCTTCCTCTTGAGGGATAGTGGTAGACTACCATTCATGATTTGATAATGCTTGCCGAATGAGCCCTATCCCATCCTTATTCTTCTAGTTATTTCACTCTCATGGTTCGGCTCCGCGGATACAATCTGTCCTAAGTAGACGTACTCCTTTACAACTTCCAGTGTCTCGCCACCTATCGCAAAGCGCTGTTCTCTGCCAAGATTGTTCCACATTACTTTAGTTTTATGCATATTAATTTTCAGACCTACTCTTCTACCTTCTGTATCCAGTTCAGTAATCATGAGCTGTAATTTGTCTCCCGCGTTACTCATCAACGCAATGTCATCAGCGAATCGCAGGTTACTGAGATACTCTCCATCAACTCTTATCCCTAATTCTTCCCAATCTAGGGCCCTGAAAACCTCCTGTAAACACGCGTGTTACGCCCTGCTTTATTGGGATTTTGTCGCTTTCTTTATGGAGGACTATAGTGGCTGTGGCCACATATGCACACAAATGTGTGCACAGTGACTACATATGCACACAAATGACGCGTATAGTCAACTATAGTGTTTCGCTAAGCACAGTTCCTTTAGGAACATGAGCAACGCATTCATGCTCAAAGGACACACAGCACACGGGTGGTACTTACTTTGCCACGAGTCGTGACGGTGCCGCAGCTCTAACTCGAGCCGCGTTGTAAAAAGGGAGTTAGCGAAACTCCTCAGCGGCGAAGGGCTAAATCCGCGCATTCGGGAACTGTGTGTTTTGTGCGTGCTTGTTTGCAATCACGCTCGAGCGAGCGTCCTTCTTATCAATAACTGTAAACAATCGCAAAAGTGGTCGCTTATAGGTCGGGTCATGCTGAGGAGCATCGACTACGACAGCTACCTGCGCGCTATCGGCCTCATCAGTGCCGACGCTCTCCCACGGTTCAAGTTTTGCACTGACAGCACGTTACTAAAAATCCACCTACCATCTTTTACTCCGGAGCTGGAAACAGCCGAACGCTGGCTCCGCATGAGATTAAAACACCGTAATCCGCAAATATACGCGCTGCCAAAATTTAGTGGAAGCATGAGGTAGGGCTGTTTGTTCAGGCTGTTTGTTCGGGGTGCGCCGCGGCGACGCTGGTGGGGGGCGCACCGCTTTAATCTTCTTAGCCGTCCTCCGCTCTTGGCGCGCGCGCGCTAGCGAAGGAGGAACCCAATTCCATCGCAGCACCACGAGTGCTCATGAGGAGTAGCTATGCAGTGGAGGAAATATCAGGGCTATCTCATCGGGCAAGTCCTTGAGAAGAAGGGATGTTCGCTAAAGAATGCCAGATCTGACAAATGACCGGGGTCACCTAAAAAAAAAAAACAAGCCGGGAAGCTGCTTTAAAACCCAGGAGCTCCGTTTCTACGACGCAACGGTAAAGAAAAAAAATCAGCAGCGCTTCTTCGAGTGTTTTGGTAGTGCCTTACGCAAGTGGTGTACTGCAGTTTTTCATTCCATTTTCTATTCTTCCTTTCTAGCAAAGCGACGCGCCTTGTGACCTATGAAACCCAAAACCCACTGGTGTCCTATCTATGTTTTAAGCCAATAAAAGACCGAGGGTGAAAATTACGGAAAGGCAAAAAATGCGCCTAATTTTTCCGAGGTGAACCGACGTATACTACGAGGGATGCGAAGTGTGCATTACACAACGAAACCACCAAACTAACTGCTAAGAGTGAGCCGAACCGAAGTTACTGGTGGCTTTATGCGTGCTACTGTTAGAGGTCACGAAATCACAACTTTCGAAGCAGCCGCGAACCGAGAAGTACGAAGCATTCGTGTCTCACTGCTGCGGCGTTTTTCATCAATCCTGCATTGGGAGCTCGAGTGCGCGCTCTCACTGGGTAATATTTGCTCACGTTTGCCTGTGCACGCGTGACATAACGCTCATCAACTTAATTAATATGCCACTTTTGTTGCAATTAATACGGCCCATAAACGTGTGCACTTTGCGTACTTGTACAACAATTAGTTCTCGCTACTAATGCTTTGACTTACGGGCAAATCTGCGACTGTCATTTATTGCGATAGCAATTATATGAATACTCTCGGTTCGTTGTTACCATCGCAGTCGGCGTCATGTTTCGTATATATATATATATAAGCCACAAGGAAAAATAATTCAGCAGAAATATTTTCCGAAGCGCGCGACCGGGGACTCGAACCTGCCAACTCTTGATCCGCAGCGCGCCGTGTTGGAGGCGCGCTGCGGATCCTACACAGCCTGTGTAGGAGGCGCGCGCGCGCATCCAAACGGCTGCGAAGCATGAGCGGGGCGACGACCATTAAAGCGCGCCCTTCATGCCGTCTCGCGGATGATAGTGAACACGCTGAAGCACCTCCGAGCTCTGCGTACCACCAGCGGTTAACGGTGTATATAAATAGCTCGGCTTTATTATGCTGGATGACGTATGCTGCGTGGCGGAATTGTCTTCTCTATGGCCTACAGGGCGTGGTCGCCCGTGCTCGCCTCGCACGCTTATCTCGCGAAGGGGGGTGGGGTTGTACGTCTTGCGCTTTCACCGCACTTTGCGTTGAAGCTCTAGAGCGATCGAAGGTCACCTCGCTCGCTCCAGCGACCACGTTTGCGAAAGGAGTGAGCTGTTAGCTAGAAGAGCGAAAGTAGGGGCTAGTTGAAGTAACAACTGTGACAGTTGTTCGATCTCGTCCTGTGTATACCTGTGCGTTCTTTTCGTGCCTCCTATTTTGTGTTTGAGCAGCGCGCTGCAAGTTTTGAGCTGTGATAGTTGTTACTTCGCGATCGTCCTGTGTGTGTTCTTTTCGTGCGTCCTTTGTGCTTGAGCAGCGCACTGCAACTTTGGAGCTGCTTGCCGTTCTTCGTGTGACATTCCAATTTGTTGCTATCGCATTTATTGCTTCTATCTTTGCGGCACAACTGTGACATTAAAAAAAAAACTTCTTAGCTCCATCTCTACTGCTTCTTTGCAGTGCTTCAACAACCGGCCTATTACCGAAACGGTTATGTTGTGCCTGTCACCAAAATATACATGTTGCCAAAGGCCATCGTGGCTAGTTTGTGTAAAGTTGATGTGGGACTGCAAGACGTTTAATTTTATTTTCATACGTGCGTGAAAGATTATCTATCCTAATTATCATTCTCACCCAGTTCTTTTTTTTTAATCTGCTTCCGTTAACTCCACGTCGACTTACAGCCTGCTAGGGAACAATAGTTGAAGCCTACTACTCCATTTTTTAAATAAGAAAACCTGTCTATGCTCAAAGGGCTAATGTAGATGTGAGAACTTGAAAACCCAGGAGGCGAATAAGAGAAGGACAACTTACGGAATCACAGTTACCTCCGTCCTGTCGGATAACAATGAAGCCGAAGCGGCGCATTGACACAGCGCCCACTAGCAGGAATAAGAACTGAAAGCCAGATATCTAAGGGGTGTTTTTTTTATTATAAGAGGCATAAGGGAGCGCAGCTATAAATCATCGAACAATACATTTTCTAAGCACGCGAATGCTAAGGATAGTGCGGCGCACGACGTAGCCACATCGCCACAACCATCACAATCGTTTGCTCTCGAGATTCCTCATCCAAATGCGTGTATGAAGAACATAAACAGCGATATTTTCGAAAGCTGAAGCTCAAATTGGTCTCTGGCAAAAAAATGAAACAAAAATAAAAGCGTAGACAATTCCTTTTCACTCAGTAAGCCAACAAAAACAGTGAATCAAGAAGCACCTACTAACCTGCTATTCTCGTTCGCAAACAGAAATCAAGGAACTTGCCTCTAAACAAAAAAACAAAAAAGGGACTAAAGAAAAAACTTCGCACATGAAAATTTCTCCTTGAAATTGTTTGTTGAGAGCTCTGTGCATTTTCAAAGCTTATTTGCGTTTCAAAAAAGCACCGAACATCACAGCGGCTCCTTCGACAACACGCTTGCTTGTTTACGCGTGTGCATCAGCGACTCTGAAGAGGGCACTCCTCTGGACTTTCATTTTTTTGCACGCTTTTTTTTTTCGTTTGCTTTATTCAGCAGCCTTCGAAAAACTAAGTTCGTACATGGGCCTCGAAAGCACTGTCGCCCGAGTGTACAGGGTCTATCGTGTATCACGGCAACAACTAAATTTCGAGGTTTCAGGTGCCGAAACGGCAACAGAACCAAAAGAATCCACCATACGATTAGGCCAAGGAAATCACAAGGGTAATTAATACACTCTAAGAAAAAAAAGAGTATGCGTGACTCTTTTCGGAGCGTTCTGACTTGCCACGTATACGACCCTCTTTAAATAGTCACGGTGACTCTCTTGGTGGATCAGGGTCGGCTCGCTCTAGAAGAGTCCCCTGACCCTCTAGGAAGAGTGTAAAGACTCTCATCGGGAGGATCACGTTACCACTTATAGGGTGTCAGACGACTCTTGCCAGTAACGCTCCTGGGGGGTCAAGGGACCCACACCGAAGCATCAAGCGACTCCACAAGTATTTTAAGCTACTCATTTGATCCTTGCTCTACTTTTGCGCGACTACTGTTGAAAATAGTGGAGCATTCATTTTAAGCAAGTCCAATAATACTTGCCGTTCTGCCCAGCGACTGTAAAAAAAGAATGTTTCAGTTTTAGCATTATTTTAATAAAACTCGTCAAAACAACACATATTTTCCAGCAAAGTTATATAGAAAGCGCGAAAAGATGGTCTGTGATTTCCAATTAACAAGTTTGGGTTTTCCTCATTTACATGCTTCTATGAGTATAGCCAACTAAAATGTGTGACTGTGATGTGCACAGTGTCATATGGTGCTAAATGAACAGCAGAAATCGCCATCATGTTTCCATATTTATTCCTTGTGATTAAGAATAAATAAAAAAGTGGTGACGGCTTGAGGCATCAGACTTGTGGCTTGCTAGGTTGTCGCTCCTGTCCAGCGTGAGCACCATGAAAAACGGTATCTGAAAAGCAGAACGTGATATTATGATGAGAAAATGAAATTGCAGTAAAGGTTTGCAAAACCTACACAATAAGTGGTTCACACAGACATAATAAAGGCTAACAACAAAACAACAAAGCACATCCTCCGGCAGCCAGAGGCATGCCGTGAGCGGTTATTGACCGCATGTTTTACAAACGTAACCCATCCTTAAATACTCAGATAAACAGATGCGAGTATTAGGGCCCGAACGACACCCAGCGCGTGCGTACGCCGTCTACGTCGAGATCAGACATGTCATATGCCAGAATTAGCGCACATTACTCCCACAATCACGTACACTCACTCGATTCTGTTAGAGCGCCCAACGTCATCGCAGTGTATGCAAACCACGAAAACAGCAAACAGAAACGAGGGAAAAGAGTGCACGCCGGCGGCCGCAACAACGCGCGCCGTCGAAAGTCTAGAGCTTTTTCACTTTACCGGCGAGGCGTGTCCAACTTGAATGACTACCGCGTACATTCTGGAAGTCACCGTACTATATCTGCACCTCAAACTACCATCTTTCAGCCAACAAAAACCATTACCTATAGTGCTTCTGAGCGTTCTGTACACAGGCCTTTTTTTTTTTTTCACGTTCCCACGCGTGGAAGCACGCTGCACACTCAAGGTCGATGGAAATGTTATTATGAAGTAGACTAAAGTGCATCTCAAAACGACATCTTGCACCTTCAGTAGTGCAGACACGACGTGCGATCAGCAAGAAATGACCCTCGATTATTGTTTGCATCGCTCACTTTATGGGAGCTTGTACAGCAACGCGCATAACGGTGGCAACTCGTTAACTGACAGCTTTAGTTGGGCATCCGTAACAACCCCGCGGATACAGGCTACTGTTGGAAATGGCTGGCAGATTCCGCAGAGCTGCTGCAGACGCCCAGCTAAAGCTGTATAATTAGGCAGTACACTCACCGTTAACTGGCGTCCGTTGTCGGTGTCCGCAGCTCCATGAATATTCCGCGCTCCAAGCGTCACTTCGTGAACGGAGCCGGCGTCAACACCACCGAAGACGCGCAACCAACGCAACCACGCAACGCATTCCAATAGAGCAGGAGACTGAGATGACTGAGACTGCTGATACGACTGAGAGAGGAGAGCGGCGCGCCACCCCGGCGCCAACCCCGTCTGCGTCGCCGAGCAAGGCGCCACAACGGCGCCAAAGGACGAGCGTGCGATATGTATGGCGTATACGGCGGCTCTTCCGTATACCGAAGCCAATCGAAACGCGCTTCAGGAGGGTCCAGTGACTCCTTCCCAAGAGCGAACTCTTTTTCTCTGCCTGTACCTTCCAAAAGGGGTCAGATGGACACCCGAAGATAGTCACGGTTCCATGACCCTCTTTTGACTCTCTTTTTTCTTAGAGTGTAGTTGTCTTTAACTGTAGTGTAGTAACTATGGCGTAACTAGAAACGAATTAAAGTGGACGAAAAGTCGCCCTTTCCGTCGATGGAAGCCGAACTCGCAACCTTCGAATTCATTTCAACTTACGCCATAATTTGTAGACTATACTTAAAGGGGCCCTTATCAGCATGGTCAGAAAACGCTGCAGATCGGTATTCGAGGCTCCCGAGAACATGTGAGCCAAACATTATTCGCAATGCCCACGAACTATAGGTGGCGCGCCGTGCTTTTCAACATGGCGCCAGGAGGAGGGTCAACCCGTTTGTTAGCATAGGAACAGATAGGACGTGCGGACGTACGGACCATGCCACTTTCACCGGATGAAGTCATGAGCTGCGCTGAAATGGATATGAGACTAAAATACTTTCCCAAACCATGGAAAGTGCTAAGTACTCGCCACCTAATTATTTGCTGCGCAGTGAAAGGATATGTTTCAGCTCCGTTACCGTGCATAACGATGCTTTGCGAAATCCTGTGCGTGCTACATAAACCCGTATGAACTAGAATTGACGTATGAGCTGAACGGCACTCCGAGGTAGTACGTACCGAGCCTGCCTGACGGATTTGCCGCAGTAGTAGGCCGCCAACGGGTAGCGCCATCGCTGCTGCGCGTGATGATGGCTTGCAAACATAAAAGTGTTCTGTGATAATACCCCTTCGTCATTACTTGCGCAGTCGGAAACGCGGAGTTACGTCTTCAACGGAACACAAGCATTTAACATGCCATTCAGTAGCGCTTGTGTCACAGCCATGCTGAGACTGTAGCCGTGTGCAATTGACTTCACTCGTATGTTGCAGGCTCGATCAGCACAATCGAAATATGAATATTGAAAAGAATGCACACGTGTCCTTTTCGCAACGTCGAAGAAGTTAGCCGAGAGGCGTGGATTGTGGCCGTGACTGCACGATCCATCGCTGTAACCATTTCGCTTCGCTGGTCGAGCTCGAGCGTGTTGGCGGCATGCGGCGCTCCATAATATCCACAATAATTATGATACATGCAATGCACAAGAGGAACTATGCTTTTATTTCGATCTCGCTCAAGGATATTATACAATAAATACAATCAAAGTGACTTACGAGTTACGAGCGTGAAAGAACATTAACGCACGAGGGGACGTGGAGTGCAACTCGCTCGTCGTGAGTTAGCAACTGGTGGTTCATCGTCGCTATCACTCTCGGTGCTTTCACAGTCTTCTACGTCCAGTGAAAAATCCTCGTCGTCAAGATGGTTTCTTTCAACATCACTGCTGAAAGCAATCTGAAGAATTTCCTCCGCCGAACGACTTCGACCACTCCGCGTCACCACGTTTACGTCTGGGCGCGGAGAACGTTTTGCCGTTTTGCTCTCAGACCGGTCAACAAGCAAATCGCTTGCAGTGTGCTGCCACCTATCAACAAACGTACAAAAACAAGCGGCGCAGCGGTGGCTATGAAACCCAACACACCGGCGAAGGACGGCGTGGATGGAAAGCGTTCGCTGCACGAAAGGCGTCGAGCAGACGCGTCCTCGAATGATTGAAACGTCGCTCGCACGATTCGTAACAGCGCTTTGCTGACAAAGGATAGAGGCCCTATTTTAATGTATCGCCAACTTGAGATCGCTCAGTTATACATGAGCACATCGCGAGCCCGCGCGACCTCCCTCCCGCGTACAGTGTTATGGGACTCATGCAGTACAAGAAACATTGACCAATATATATGCAAGTAAAACAGGGTGAGCTTCAACTGAATATGTCGGACGATAACATTTAACTTACCTACGTGGCTACAGAAAGCCTCGTGAAGATGATAGTATGTGTACACTGTGGGCTAGCACTGAAAGCGCGAGTTGCGACGTATTTTCACGAAAACTTCGCGTCTCGCAAGAACGAATCAGATTTCTCGTGTCACGGAGGGCCCGGTTTGTTCACTGATGCAGGCTACATGCAAAGTCGTAGTGTTCCTTTCTTGCCAACGCGTTAACACTGAGGCTAGCACAGCCGAACAAGGGAGCGACTGCATAGTGCCGCCATTTTGTCGTCTACTAACCCTCCTCGAGAGGACGCTCCTGAATTCCGCTCGGTGGCGCGACAGTCTATGGGCATTGCGAATAGCGCAGCACACGGCCTGGAATTCTCAAGGTCAACTAGAAAACGCTCGTTCTTCTCTCGACAAATGATGTCAACCTTAAATTACTGCGCCATACACACAAAGTCCGCGGCCATTGGTTGATTTGAGCATCGTGGTCTGCATCGCTACCGCGGCCGCCGCGGGATGCCGCGACTTGCCCGGGCGCTCGCTCGCGATCACACTGAAAGTAGCTAAGCCGCGCGTTCGAAGGTAAACAAAAAAAAAGAGAAAAGTGCTCAAGGTCATCACGGGCACTGACGAACGGACGGAGCTTTTTGGCCCCGTATCCCCCCCCCCCCTTCCTCTGCGCAGCTTTCAGCGCGCTCGCTGGTACGAAAGGAGAGAGAAAGCGCTTAAAACGTGCCACAAATCCTTGTAACTTGGCTCGCACTAGACGGATTCTAAAAATTTTTGCGACAGCCGATTCGTGAGGTAATAAACTCCTTTACTGCAGCCAGTCGGTGATTACCGAGAAAAGTGTTGCAGGGCCCCTCTAAAGACGACAATTAATGTACCCTATGCTTTGCTTGGCCTAGTTGTCTGTTGAATTCATTTGGTTGTGTCTATCAAAGAAACGAGCTCCTCGAAAAAATTCCCCTTCATCCGTCCAAACCACAACATGATGCACGCAACTAATGAAACCAACAGACAATTAAGCCAAGGAAAGCGTAGGGGACATTATTCGTGGTTTCTTATCTGTATTGTAGTGATTCTTACTTAAATTGGAAGGAATTAAAGTGGACGAAAAATTTAAGTAAGAATCATTACACTACAGTTAAGAAACCACGAGTAATGTCCCCTACCCTTTCCTTGGCTTAACTGTTTGTCGGTTTCATTAGTTGCGTATGATACAGAAAACGAACCCCTCGGACATTTCCCCTTTTTTCGTACTAACATGATAACACGGTCTTAAAGGAAGGAATCAAACCCGTGACCACGAGTTTAGTACAGCGCGAAGCTAATGGCAGTGATCCACAGGCGCGTATAAATAAATAAATAAATAAATAAATAAATAAATAAATAAATAAATAAATAAATAAATAAATAAATAAATAAATAAACGGTATAAAAACTCAATGTTATGCAAATACAAAATTATGCAAATACAAAGCGCGTTGCAATGTCTTTGAATGAAAGCTAAGCCGTGAGCGGCTAATTGAACGCTATGTGACTAAAGCTGCGATATGCACGACGGCCGTTAGTCTCATTTACTGCAACAGGCCATATCCTTAGACCTTTACAAACGGCGCAGCTCACAACCTTAATGTCCTGTAACGTGTAAGTTTAAATACAACGTTGTTTTCAATAAGCTACACCGAAAGAAACGAAAACACCAGTTCGCGCGGATGTGAAACACTGGACTATGTCAAAACAGCGGTATCACGACGACTAAGGCGACATTTGTTAGATTGAAGAATGTGGAGAGGCAATGCAGAGAGCAGAATGAAACGTACACTTATGTACGTGTTTGCGTGTGCCTGCGAGTGTCTGTATGTGCGTGCGTGTGCCCGGCGAATGGTAGCAGAGGTAAAAAACAAGAACAAAAGCTTCCGTTCAAACAACGAGGAACAAAAGCTCTGGTTGGAAGCAAGTGGGAGAGTGAGCAGCGATCATCGGAAGCCAGTAATGGAGGCGGAGATGCGCAATCGCGCCTGCCCAGAGGATTCCTGGGGTTGTTTTGAAGCACGGACAAGCGGAAGAACGAAAAGCAAAGCGTGTCTCCTGCAAACGCTTTCAGAGCTAAAATTGCCAAGCGCCGCGACAACGATCAAAGGAAGCGTTCTGCTCCAAAAGAATTAAAAAAAATAAAGAAACTTGGAAAGCTCGGAGTGAAGCAACAGGGAGGAAGTCGCGAGAAACGAGGAAAGCGACAACGAGGAGTGAACGGATAGCCAAAGCGCAAGACAAATGTTATTCCGCGAGAAATACAGATCAAGGCCGAAAGGGCGTTCAGCGAAATGGAACGCCGATAACAACGAGGAGCAAAAAGACAGGTAAGGCATTAAAGGAATGGAGAGATGGGGATCCCGCGCTTCTTACTGTAGGAGCGGCATCCAGTAGACGAAGTATATATAGCGGGGCGATTCATCGGACGATGAGGCAATGATGTGTTTACCACAAGGAACACGGAAAGAATCAAACGAGAGTAAGAAAAGAGCCTGAAAAAGAAAACATAAACATATTTACCAACGCTGAATTGGCTTTTTTTTTCACTCTTTCGTTCTGCCGTTTAATTTAGAACTGCCTTTCATCCCGCGCGCCTGGCAACATAGAATGCAAATGACGTCGAGTCTTCATATGTGAACCACCATTCCGTGGTCGCCTAATAAGTCCTCCTCCTGCTACTCTCCGCTTTTCCGCCTCTCGTTTTTACACAAGCTTTCAGAAAGAGAATACTACTCAACGTAAAAAAAAGGACAAAGAAAAGAAGTTCACGAACCAGAGAGCATCAATTGTACTGATCGCCAAAGCGCATGCGTCATGTTTGGTAACCGTACGCACGTGAGGCCAGCGCAAAGCGTTCCGAAACTTTGCCCCCTGGTACCCTGCATACTCGTACACTTTTCTACATTGTCTCCCGCTATCTCCCTTGCGCCATCGTTTCTTCTCAAAACATGCTCTCTTCACGCATCTTATAGCAGCGCTTTCTTCTCGCGAGCGCTGCAGTATCTCGACGTACGCTCGCCACCCTTCGAGACCCTCGCCACTCCCGAAAGCCAGAGTAAACCGGTTCCATCCGGCCGCCACGCTAGTAGGAGAGCCATGTTGGGGAACGTCGTGCGTGCCGAGGCTGAATTTTGTGCAGAGCACGCCGAGCCAGGAGGGATCCTTACTCCCCCGAAAGAAATAAGAGAAATGTGCCACCACGGATGCCGGCTGCTAGGAACTCGAGAAATAAAGCGGCAGCGAAAGAGACGGACGGCGGCAAGGGAAACTTTCAGAAACAGAGCTTTCGCTTTGTTTCGTTCGCTTTAGAGTCGAGAGTGCTGGCCGGAAGGAATCTTAGGTGGCTCGGAGGCACGCATCTGTGCCCGAGCCGGCCAAGGAGAGTCCGTGCGGCCCTGAGATATATATTTCACGCAGGAAACAAAGGAAGCCAGCAGCCTTGCTGCACGGTGCACGTAAGGTGACCCAACAACACCCGGCTTCCATAAATATAAGAACAGGAGGCCGAACGCAAGGCACGCGTGAGAAATGTGCAGGATAGGATGGAGGAGAAGAGGAGCATGAGGTTGAGAGGGCGCACCTGACATGAAATTGCCAGTTTTACCGCTTACTATTTCATGTTTCCGAGGTTAACGTGCTTAATATCACCATCATGTCTAAATGCTGTCGCAATGGTACCAAATAAGTTTCACGAAACCCTTTTAATGTTACGTAAGCAAATTGAATTACCACTTCTGAAACATTGCGCGTGCCGTGGCCCCGATAGTGTTGAGCGTCCGGGCCAGCTAGCGTATACAGCAAAGTAAAGCAAGCAAAAAAAAAAGGTGGAAATGAGGAAGGGCTGGCCACAAAATTGGAATGCAGGCAACCTCAATGCACGAGTTTTCCACCTGAATACAGAATTTAAAAATTCATCCAGCAAATGCTTGTCAGACTTTATCACAATGTTCTACAAATGGCGGAACCTTATTCATGACGCAATCTCCCGTTGTTTGAATAAATGCGGTGCATAGCCGCGTCAGTACATCTTTATTTACACAGTGTTTTTAATGGGACAGTCCACGGACCTCAAATAATTATCTTTTTATCTTTTCTTCCTCTTGTGCCCTCTAACAGACAGTCCATATGCGACCAAGCAGTTCTTCACCACGTATATTCACTCTATTTCAACGATTCTACTTTAGACATTCATGCTCTGAACTATGAGCAAGAGGAAAAAAAAAATTATACTTGACCTAGATGAAAACCCCGAAGAAGTGATATGAGCACAAAAAAATAGCGTTTTGTATAATGGTGGCCCCAGGAATATTATCTTTGTGAGAAGCGCTCGAATGGAAAGGAGTTTACGAGTCTGCATTAATTTTGACAAGCTAGGCTTCTTTGACCAGTGGTCGAATAAGATGAGAATCAAGCTCATAACATAGCACTGAGCAGCAGACGTGTTCTCACGCGTGCTATTTTACTTTGTGATGCTGCTATTTATCTTACCGATATTTCCTTAATCGGACGCATTCTCTGAGAAGAAATTGGAGTTTTATAAGCATTTTTGGATGTACCTAAAAAAAACGGGCTTCACAGGACGCAAGCCCAAAACACTCATTAATAGTGTACAACATAAATCTACATTATATTTTGACAGGAAGCTCCGCCAGGGAGACGTTACTGCACTGGGCACATAACACTAGCACTATAGCTATAATGCTGATTGCTAGCTATTAGAATACGTAATGTAATAAATTAATACATATGTGCATTTATAAGTGCTCGTACCTCACTGCATTAAATTTTTCGCGTGCTATGGGAGTTTCCCCTAGAAAATTTCACTACTTTTTTTTTTTTCAATAATTTTACAATGAGCGTACCCAAGTGTCTCGGAATCGTAATCATTAGGCGCAGGTAGAAATGCCATAGTTACTACAACTCTGTTCGTGTATTTCTCAGATATGGTTGCCTTCTAAATAAGCCTTGACAAGGTGTCTCAAAAAGCTTCCCATTGCTGCACAAATGATGAAAGACGTCTCCGGCGCTCAGACGACAATGAAAAGTGCTTAGCTGTTGCACTGTTTTCACATAGTCTGAAGGCCTAATTTATCTGCCTGGCAATAGACGCAGTAGAAGCCTGTTAATTAAAGCCTCACAAGCCTCTTGGCCATCAATTTCGAAGCATCTGGCGTACGAGAACGTGCACCTGAGACGTGTTCGGAGAGAAGTGACCACAGGTTATCAACTCTCCAATTACACCTAAATTACGATTTCTAACTTAAACGGGTAGCTAACAGTTACAAGAAAACGAGTGTCTACTGCTGACTCCAGAGCAGATGCTGAAAGAGCATCTACAAAGCACTGCAAGTGCTTTTACGTACAATCGAGCGCGATTTGAAGGTTATCGCGCGAGCGTCGACCAGCCTGGCGTCCCAGGGGCTTAGCGGTGCGTTTCGGAACAGTAAAGATCAAGGTTTCGCATTCTTCTCTCCTTCGTTTGTAGTTCCATGCTACAACGATCACCCCTACGACGAACTCGTCACCCTTTCTCTCTACTGTAAGCTTACCATTCCTTGCGATCTAGCGTATAATTTGTTGGCTCTTATCTCCGCGGACGATAGCGAAATTGATAGGAAAGGTCTGGCAAAGCTGTTGCTTGGCATTCCTTCACTTGAACGACTTGCTAAGCAGCGCAAAACGAAAACATCCCGTAGTCATGAAAAAAAAAAAGAAACGTAAATGCGCCTTCTTATACAGGAATGATCACAAATTAAGGAACAGGAAAAAGTGGGAGGGAAGCTTGCGTGATATTTCCTTCTCCTCGAAAGAGGATTCTGGGCCGTGGCGCTGTTGTAGTCCTCGGTCGACGCTCACGCGATAACCTTCGAATCGCGCTAGACTGTACACGAGTCTCTTGGGGCACTGGACATAATAAAGGCGATTGGCGGGCACTTCAGCAATTGTTCCTTTTCGTTATTTGTGATAAATTTATTGTCAAAGGCTTTGAAGCCGCTAGGACAGTGACAGGAACTTTTGCGAAATGCCCATCAATACCACTCCAGGCTACTCGGGAGTCTTTTGTACGTACCATACACCTTTTCTTTAGTGAATCTCAGACAACAGCTTAAATTCCAGCGACAGCGAAAGCTTTCATGAAGACTGTAAATGCTGTAGGAACACGGGTTATATCTATATATGACGACACACATTCAAGTGGTGCCCAGATTAAAGCAGTCGCTCTTCTGAGAAAAGTCAACAAAACGCGCGCACACATTCACCCTCTCCCATCCCCTCACACAAAACACGCGTGCAAACAAAACCAAAGAAAACAGGGATGTCTGAAGCACTAAATGGAACTCTTCTAAAGTGCACTTCCTTGTCAATGCGCTGCAGTTCAGTGTCCTGCCGTAAGATCTTTTAGAGCTCAAGCGGATCCTCCTAAAGGCCTTTCCCACGCTCAGTGTTCGCTTAGCACAGCTTTCTTATGGCTAATAATAGGGAACTGCACGACTTTGAGCCTTTGCGCTTCTCATTTACGGGTGCAAACCAGATAGGAAAAAGTTTACACCAGCCGATAATAATCTGAAAGGTCCAACATAACTTAACTTTCTGCGTTTTCACTGAGAAAGAAAGCAAATATCCGTCGGGACTCTTCGCAAACTATAACACTCTTGAAGAGCGTGATCAGTGTGTGAATTGTTGACATTGTCATGAGTTTGATAATATACGACCTGCTTCAGAAATCGTGTTTTCGAACGGATATTTCTATATAAAAAAAACTTCTTGGTACATAAAACAGTGCCGCTTCCTTAGGGTGCCCTCGCTGCAATATATTAAGACGGCTCATTTTAAGAACAGTGCAAACTATACATGGAGGAATGAAGACAAACGGGATGGCGCCCGTGTCGTTTGTCTTCCTTCGTTCTTGTGTAGTTAGCCCTGAGGCACACCCTCAGGCCATTTGCTTGAGCTCCAGTGAGCGCATGTATGTTGGCTTGGAAAATGTCATGTAGCGCAGGCAGGCTTTATCGTAGAAGACCTTCGCAGAGAGCCGTATACATTCGCAGCAAGGCCTTTACGTAGCAGCCCCCGGCGTTACTTGAAAACAAACGGAAGATGCGCGCGTATGACCCAAATTTTTCCTTCGATATTCGAACGTGGGGTGTCGACGTCATGAGCCTATCGATTGGCACGCCAAAAAACATGTGACTTGACACATACCGAATGGGAGAATGCGCTACCTTTAACATACGTATAGCGCGAGACATCACGCCTAGTGAAAGCAACGGCGGCACATTTTTCTAGTGACATCGTTAGACCTCGTGCGAATAGAAATTTTTCGATTGAATTGACAGCTTTCTGTAACCTTGCTCGTAGGACACGTCTTTATCGACCGCTGCTCCATATAGAGATGTCATCTGCATATAGACAGATTTCAACCGGTGCAGGGATGCACTTCTCCAGTACAATAAGAGATATGTTCAATAAGTCGGACTCAAGAACACCACTCTGGAGAACTCCTCGATGCACTGCGTGCGGGGCTGTGTCACCTTCTTTTGTGGACATGTAGACTAACCGATCAGTGGGGTAGTCCGAGATCCAGCGGTACATACGACCGCCAACTCCAAAAGACTTTGGGGCGTACAGGATAGCCTCGTGAGCCACGTTATCCAACGCTCCCCTGAGGTCGAGTAATACACCTGTAGTGTTGTTGCCTGCAGCTTTGTTGTGTTTTACGCAGTTAATAAAACTAATAACATTGTCAATGCTGCTGTGGCCCTTTCTTTTATCAAATTTTTATCAGATTTTTTATCAGATTTTCACAGACATTTATGTTCATCATCAACGAGTCCAGGCGCATCAATACCACCTTCTCCATAAGCTTTCCCACTCAAGTGAGGAGAGCAATGGGGCGATAAGAGTTTAGGTCTGTTGAAGACTTGCCAGGGAATAGGGATGACACGCGCTCCTTTCCAGCAAGATTCAAGGCGTCCACTCTACCAACCGGCATTGAATATAGCAAGAAGGCACACCTTCGCCTTGTCGCCTAAATGCGTTAACTCGGTGTAGCTAACGCAGTCAGGTCGAGGAGATGACGCCTTGTTCACTAGTGCGAAAGCTCAAAGTAGCTCCATGACCGAAACAGGTTCATCCGCTTCAGTGGTGCTCACCGTCGTTGAAACCTCTTGTGCTGCACGAGGCAAAGTTGCTAGCGGCTCTACGGCAGTGATCTTAGAGCAGAAAGCCTCCGCCGCGTCCAACTCACTGCCGTTACGGGAAAGAGAAACTGAACTGAACGGATGCAGTTGGGTCGGCGGGGTTTTAGGCTACGAACAATGCCAGGCGAATGCAAAAACAAAGCCAACGTCACCTAAAGAAGCTAGACAAAAGGCAATGACGGGCCTTCTCTTCCAAACTAGACCCCAGAAAACCGCTGTCAAATGATTAGTAGTTCGAATCAAAGTGAATTCAATTAACTTAAAGTGGCACAGCGTATATTAAAGTAAATCAAAAGTGAATCAACGTATATTAAAGTGAATCGAGCGAATCAAGCGTGGTTCACTTCAATTAAGGGTGCCTCGAAGTGCAATGGCTTTCGCCAGTGATCCAAGCCCTTAGGGTTAGCTAAAGGGACCCGGTGACTTATTTCACTATGCCGTACAAGCTCGCCCACGTTTCCCAGCTTTCAAACTTCCTTACTGCAATTCACAAACTTGCTTCGACGGTTTATAAATGACTGTTTCTTGTTGTTGTTACCGTCTGGACATGAAATTCGTTCCACTATTTCCTGATACTTTTATTCCAGTCTCTCACAGAATTTCACATATATAGAATTGGCAACGTAGTCACGACAGCCATGTGGAGGGCTTTTTGGTTGTTATTATTTTTTTGTCGGCGACCGGACCCTTTCCGCGACTATGCCACAGCCCCCATTCAAGGCTCAAGGTCGCGCCATGACCATATCAATATGATAGCCGATTTTTCAATTTGCGAAGCTTCATCGCATTCTCGGAACCGTATAAACGCACCACCTGCGAGTTTCTCGATCCGAAAGCGCTGCTCGCGCACTTGCAAGCACCACAAGCTGTAATAAAACTTTAACGATAGCTTTGTTGTGCACTTGCGCGTCTGTTAGTGTTTGAGCTGTTATCGTGGTTTTGTTATCGCTGTCTATATAATAATTATCGCTCAGCCGTTGGAGTAGCACGCCAGCCAATCAGCTATAAGCTAACACTTTCGACTTATTATTTCAGCTCGCATTTGCTTTATTTAATTCCTCCCTTGTGCAGCCCAACTTTCGTCGCCGAGATTGATCTTTTCCGTACGAAAAAAAAAAAAAACTGTCCCAGAATTGGCGAAAACACTATTCCTTTTATGAAAGTAGCGAAATAAGTTGGCAAGAGAAATCTTAGAGACCGACGAGATTAAACAGGGCGGCGATGGTGGTATTCGTTAGGCATCCGTATCTTTCTCTAACAAAGAAGTCTTTTTATCTTTCTCAGGCAGTGTACGTACGTCTGACGAGACAAAAGGTCGTTTTCGCACATATAGGATAGCGTTTGACAGGCGAGCTTCTCTTCATGTTCATTGTACTGGTTGTTATCGGTCTGCTTACATTGGTTACATTGTTCATTTTGTGCAGTTAGCCAAGAATGGGTTCGATTAAAGTATCGGTCGTAAGCCGGCGCTCCATCCGACACTACTGAGCAAAAATTTCCATATTTTTTGTCCCACTGAAGCTTTTGCGGCAACACACAGGCAGTGGACATTATTCGCAGCGTCCGCTAAAAATAGAATAATCATTCGAGTTGGAGCACTGAACTCTGGAGGGAACATTGCCCATGTCAAAAATTCAAAATGATGTCGTCTGGAGAAAGAAAAGTGTTGGGCGACGGTGAATTTTCCAAGGAATATTGGGAACGGCAAAATATATGGTGACCTTTTGTGGAATGTTAGAAAGGCGTTGGGAAACGCTGGGTAATATTCCAAGAATTTAAAAAAATGAACTATTGCGGTGACTTATTAGGACACCGAACATTACGTCGTTTCAGGTGGGCGAATAAAGACAAAATTTAGGCGGAATAAAGTCTATTTATAGGAAACAAAGACGATCGAAATTTTGAAATGTTTCAGATGAATACCAAGAACCGTACGGAATTATCATACTTGCTCTCCTCGGAGTTATTGATGCTTGTCGAAGCGCACAAGCGTCTTCTATTTTCCAATTACTAGGCGCACCGAAATCCGAGATCGTAGGATGGTCATTGTGCATGCCACATGTTATAGGCTCGGCGCCTGTAATTCCTCCAATAAAAAAAAAGAGGCTTCCCGGCACGAGAGAATAGGACAAAAGCTTCTTTTTTTGTAAAAATTTCCTTTCACTGACTGGCGCGAGGGCCATGCGAGCTTGTAAGGTCGAAGACTGTGCCTTACAAAAGGCGAAGCAAGAGAAAGAAAGACAGAAAGAAAGAAAGAAAAAAAGAAAGAAAGAAGATTTTTTTTTCTTGGTATATCGAAACTTATTCTCAACGGAATGAACAGAAGATACAAGACAAAAAAAAAGCCTATTTCCTGTTTAATAGACATTTCTCCATTTTGATAGGCTGGTAAATATGGGAAAAATTGTTCTTATTTGGGAACCTTAAAAAAAATGGCTTGCCGCAAGAACTTGAATTTTACATGATTTAAGTGCCCAGGGCTTGCACCATGCGCAGAAATAACGGGAAATGTAGATCAGGGAACTCAAGTTATGTCGCGTGTTTAATGATAAACCCAGCAAGATTGAGGTGGGTCGCAACGAAAGTATGCAAAAGCGCACCTTTGCTAGTAGGCTGTCCCTTCTTTTTCTGTGCTGCGAACGTTTCATCAAATCATTTTTATTATTTTTTTACCGAGAAGAAAGTTTTTGAATCACTATCGATCCCACCGGTCTCGGAATATCTGTCGTGTATCGACATCGCCGCAAAGCCTCTAGGCGGGATATGCAAGATGCATGGAAGCGTGCATTTCCGCGCCGGTAGAGGAGAGACTGCTTTGTCGATTTTTTTTTTCATCACTAGGGGCAACTGCCTTCAGATTCAGTCAAGCGCGACTACTGGATTTCACTTACTCGCGCGTCTATTTCTACTATCGGCCTGCTTGATATCTTCACGGCGAACCGGGAAAGACATCGACGCGTATGTGTTTCCTGTGCTGTTGCTGGTTAATGCCCCTCGTGTGCGATATCGCGTGAGCGCATCGCTCTTCATCTCGCGTGCAGGGTAGCAAACTGGACGCGAGTCTGGTTTACCTTTTTGCCCTATGTTGCTTCTATCTCTTCTAAGGTTGCGAAATCGCTGTCAGTTTGACGAAACATTTACACTGCAGTAACTTGCTCTCATTTTTCTTGTTCGACCCCAGCTTCTTTTTTTACATATATTATTGTCGAGCAGTAGAATTATAGACGCATACAAAGCGTCTCGTTTGCAGAACTTCTAATGCTATACGTAAGTGAAATATTTCGACGAGCTCTATCCATACGCCGATGGATGGATTTAATAGTGGAAATGGGTTTTTCTCAATAATTTCACGCTTCCTTCAAATAATCTTAGGAGACATAAAGCTATAGTGGATCCTACGGAACACCGGCTAGCCTCCCATCATCTTATTTCTCTCTCGCTCTCTCTGCCGAACACATTCATTTCAAATGAAGCGTCGTTACCGGTGCGCAACCGAGGTCAGAAGGCAGTTACCACGACTTTACTCTATGAGGCGTTTACATAAAATTTTGCCTGCATTGAGCGCACCTGTGCCCAGAACTTCGAACCACTTCAATTTACGCACAACACCTGTCCGGTACCGATGTCGCTGACAGATACGAGGGCGTGCAGTAAAGTAGAATGTTAGTTGGTATGTTTAATTTCAAAACACGCAAAATTAAACGGCAAGAGGTCTTAGTTTTTTTTAACTGCTGAAAATACGACAAGCTTACCTTGACCTCTGGACGCTGTAGGCGCATGCCATTGCGGCCGATTAGGCACGGGAAGTCTGCTTTCTTTTTTTTTTTCTGTTTTGTTCTTCTTAAATCTGTGCAGCCAGGTTTCAAGAACCACGACTCCTTTGAAATACTCACCTGGAACGAGAGAAAGGAAGACAAAAACACACAGTGTGGTAAGTGAACGCAATCCACAAACGACCTGCTTTTGTGGCACTAAACGATTTTTTCTCCTTTTTTATTCTGTAGGCGTAAGATACAAAATGCCACTTGAGTACTTCTTCCTAACAAGCGCACGCGTGCAATCTGCCTCAAAATAAACTACACGACATTTTCTGTTAATTTTAAATGAATTTGGTGAACAGAATAGATCAGGCTTGGTGAACACCAAGCAATAACGCAATTCAAGAAGCCGATATTGGTTCTCAAAGCATTATCGATCATTAAGTGCATATCACAACTAGCACGAACTTCAAGATGATTTTCCTAAGAGAATGCCATGAACAGGCATTGCGCTACACAGAGGTCGCATAAAGAGGAATAAAGTGGCTCGGACAGGGACAGGCTGTCCGATAGGGGGACTGTTAAAGGCGCCTTGTCCTTCTCGGCGTGTTAGTAGCTTTAATATAGTTAGTCGCTGAAAGGGTTAGTCTCTGACGTAACGTCGCGAAGTATCGCTGTCGGTACTAGTTATCTGCAGAAGAAACTGGAAGGAAATGGACATGACCACTTCACGTCCGTGAGGATCATAGTGGGTGAACGAAGTTCTAAACATAACTTAAAAAAAATAACAAAAAAGAAGAAGAAAGACTAAGAAGACTTTCATGGTGACTGGGGTTCAGAACTTAATGGAGCCCTGCAACACTTTTCCAAGTATCCACCGAATGGCTTCACTAAAGGAGTTTATTTTTAGAATCCGTCAAGTACGAGCGGAGATACAGAGATATGTCGCACGCTGTAACTGCCTTCTCTCTTCTGACGTCCCGACGGGCGCGCTGCAAGCTAAGCAGGGATAGTGCCTCGATGTGCACCCTAAGCAGGAAGGGATGGCACGGGGGACAGAAGTTACGTCACGCGCGCGTCATGACCTTGAGCACTTTTTCTTTCTTTTTTTTCTTCGAACGCGCGGCTCATTTTCAGTGTGATCGAGAGCGCGCGCGCAGGCACGTGGTGGCTTCCAGAGACGGCAGCGGTAACCATTCAGCTGACGATGCTCAAGTCAGCCAATGGCCGTGAAATTGGGTATATGGCGCGGTCATTTGGATATATGGCATCATTTGTCGAGAGAAGAAGGAAAGATTTTTAGCTGGCTTTAAGAATTATTTGTAAATTCCAGGTTGCATGCTGCGCAATAATGTTTATGATATGAAAATTTGAGCGCAAATAAACGACGCAGGACGAAGAAGGGAAACACACACCCCAAGCGCTGTTTCCCTTCTTCGCCCTGCGTCGTTTATTTGCGCTCGAAGTTTCATATCATAATGCGATACCAACTAGCCCACCTAGCTGTTGCAATAATGTTTGGTTCACATGTTCTCAGAAGCCTCGACTACCAATCGGCAGCGTTTTCTGACCATGCTGAAAAAGTGTTTTTTCAGGCAGGCCCGTAGCCAAGAGAAAGAGGGGGGGTGGGGTGGCCCCGCCCCTCCCACCCGAAAATTTGGTGAAGTAGGAGTTTTTACGAAAAATAAATAATGAAAATAGGTGTTTTTCTCAAATAGTCAAGGTTTTCAGCAAGTGCCCCCCCCCCCCCCCAACCCCGAAAAAAAATACCTGGCTACGGGCCTGGTTACAGTGTCCCTTTAACTGTAGCGTAGAAATTGAGGCGTCAGTTCAAATGAGTTCAAAGGTTGCGAGTTCAGATCCCATCGACGGAAAGGGCGACTTTTCGTCCACTTTAATTCGTTTCTACTTACGCCATAGCTACTACACTGCAGTTAAAGACAACTATTAATTTCCCTTACGATTTCCTTGGCCTGATCGTCTGTTGAATTCTTTTGGTCGTGTTGCCGTTTGGGCACCTGAAACATCGAAATTGAGTTGTTGCCGTGGCACACTATACACCCTGTACTCTCGGACGACAGTGCTTTCGGGGCCCACGAACTTAGTTTTTCGAAGGCTGGGGAATAAAACAAACGAAAAGAAAGCGTGCAAGAAAATGAAAGTCCAGAGGGGTGCCCTCTTCAGAGTCGCTGATGCACACGCGTGAACAAGCAAGCGTGTTGTCGAAGGAGCCGCTGTGACGTCGGGTGCTCTTTTGAAGCTTTTCAAAAAAAGAAAAAGCGCTCAGTACCCGCCTCTCTTGACAGATACACAGCGAAGAGAGAGCGAGATAGAGAGAGACAAAACGCTTGTTCGCTTATGAGCAAAGAGTTGTTTAGGGGCCATTAAAGATGACCGAATAATAACAACTATTCGCTCCTTCACATCTTCCCGATATGTTGTCGCAGAAGAATAACTCCCACTTCACTGTGCCTAACGTGAGGCGAAGGCCTCATGAGGAAGCAAGGATCTTCAGTCTTGCCTCACCTTAGGGATACTGGTAAAGATACGGTAAGAGTAATAGACATCACTGGTTGTCACAGTCGTTGCAACAGCGAATGTAAAGTTGCGCGTTTTCACGGTGAATTGCGCGTTTATAAAATCCTATCTTGAAAATATCCGTTGACAACTTGTTTCCTATAGTACAGAAGCCACGGACCCAGCCTTCTTGCGTTTCATCCATCGCAACGAAATTCCGAGTTTGTCACAGCAAAGCAACGTCTTTCTGGCCGAGCATATGCTCGACGCTTTTCAAAGACGCAGTGTCGTAACTAACAGGTCATATTTCATATTTTTTTCTTTCTTACAGTCCATGTTCAGATATTATGCATCGTGTTCAAATCGGTGACGGATGAAGGAAGAAAAACAGGCAGGAAAAAAAAAAGCTTTTTATCTCAATCGGGTAAAGAAAGACGAAATGAAGACGCGGTAAATTTATAGACGCAGTCCGATGGGGGACAAGGTAAATTAGGCGACGGCGCTGACCCAGGCAATATTTCACTCCTGTCGCCATTGTGCCCGTCTATTAACGCCCAATAATCGTGGACGACCAGACGCAATTCATACAGTACCTCGACTTCGAAATGGAGGTATGTTGCAATAAATGAGGAGAGAACAGAAATAGAATATCAAAAGGAAATTTTTCTTAAAAAGTTAGCGCTGCTTGCACAACGTCGCGCAAGGCTGGTGCACAGCACAGTTGGTGGACTGGTGGTGGACAAATCGGGGCACGTGTTCGGAGAGCAAAGTAGAAGAGGAAGAAGAGGACGAAATTAAGAAGACAACGAAGCGACAGCGGGCCCGTTCATGGAGATGATAGTTCCTTACGCCACACGGCGAACTATACTCGCTGTACGGTACTATACATGGCTATGCCTTATCTCTGGTTTTTTTCTGTCATCTTTTTGTGTATGTTGCTTTCTATCCCTTTCTCTCTCTTTCTTCCCTTTTTTCTCTTTTTCTTTTTTCACTTTCTCTTTCCTTTTATGTCTTTGTTTCTCTATCTCTCTTTGTGTAGTCGGTCTCTCACCTATCTTTTTCTTCCCTTTCTCTCTATCTATTTCTCTGTTCATCTCTCTCTCTGTACTCGTTCTCTCACCCATCAGGTCATTACATGCCTCGCCTAGCAAATCGGCGCAGGTCTTCTAATAGCGAAGCGGAAGAGGAAGAACAGGAAGGTGATGAAGAAGAGGGCGAAGATGGCACATGCCGGTTCATGATGATGATAATTTTCTAGCTACGACACACGGCCAACCTCCATCTTAACTGCTCTGCGTAAATTACTAAACTATGTCCCTCGTGCCAAACGCCATATGAGCCAATGTATGAGCCAGGGTTTGAGCCAATGTGCACACGATATCAGCAATATAGCGTCACATCTGAAGAAGGTAACGCAATCCGCAAACCACAGGCTGCTTACAAATTTGCCTAGGAACCTCAATCCTAACCTTTCCCAGACTCACAGCTCTTCACTGTGTACTTCAAAGCAAAGCACATAGCGAAGAGCAACGGAGAGATTGAAATTAAGCGAAAATTAAGGTACTAGCCGAGTCTTTATAGACTTTGCTAATTAAGATATCCACGAATGGTTCCCACACTTCTTGATTACGAAATTTTTCAATGACTGCTGGTATCGCTACTTAGTCGAAAGACGGTGCGTAATCAATGAAATCAGTATGCACAGCTTGGATGTGCAGATTTGTCAGTCACCTGGTCGGTGACATGGATGTGATCTACCATCGAACACCCTTTTCTTAACCTAGCCTATTCTCTGGGCTCAGTGTTGCGAAGTGTTCATCTGGTTCTATTCGAAATTAATATTATGCTGGATTTTCGGAAACGCTGTAGATTACTGAAAAGAAATGACCGAGGACCTTAGACAACAAAAATTAAAGCTTATCTACGCCAATTACTCACAATGACCTCGGTCCCCGAAAACGAAAAACTGACAGAGGAATAAAAAGGAGTCCGTGCGCATACGGCCGGCATTACCAGGTTATATTCGGCAGCTTACCGCTGTCTCAGAAAAAAAAAAAAAAGACAATGTACCCTCATTGCATCCTACAGTTACTCACCTATGAGCTAGAGAGATGGGGTTTAACAAGGAAGCATAAGGTCAAGTTACGGACCATGCAAAGAGCGCCGTAGCCAAGAATATTTAGATTGGAGAACCTAACGGGTATAGTCGATATAAAGTGAAGTTTAGCAGACCATATAATGCTTAGGGAAGATAACAGTCGGTCTACTAGAGTTACACAATCAGTACCAAGTAGCTTTGGTACGAACTCCACAGCCGTAACCACACACACACACACACACACACACACACACACACACACACACACACACACACACACACACACACACACACACACACACACACACACACACACACACACACACACACACACACACACACACACACACACAACACACACACACACACACACACACACACACACACAACAAACAAACACACACACACACACGACGACGACGACGACGACGACGACAACAACAACAACAACAACCACAACAACAAGGACAACAAATAGTCACGATGCCGTGGAAAACGCGAATTGGAGCTCAAGGACGCACCGCTCATCTCCCATGGCAGAAGAAGCAAGCAAATGAGAAGCTTCCTAGGCGGTCAGTCGCGATGGAACTGTATGGAGAAGGAGGGAGTGGTTTGAAAGTGCGAGAGCTTCTTCATTCTTGGTGATGTTCCACGAGAGGTTTTGCGAGAACGAAACCAACAGTTGCCAAGCACGCACGCGCGACGGAGAGTAAGAGTGCGCGCACGTGCGTCGCGTCGAGCGAATTTCGGATAATTTGCATGCAAAGCGGGGAGAATTTCTTTTGCGCTTGTCCTACATGCCTCGTCGTCGGGCCCAGTGCATCAGACACGGCGCTTCAATTTGGTCCTCCGTCTTTCTCCGTGTATGGCGTGACTACACCCCTTCTGGGTATTGTAGAAGAGGCCGGAACCTTGAACTTTCTCTGGGCATTAATTCCGGTAAGCACAACACCGCCTCCACCTCGCCGCAGTATATTCGTTCGCTTAGACTTAACATGATAACGCTCCTCCACGAAGGCCGTGATTCTCAAGCGGCGCAATTTTTTCAGAGTTGGAATCGGAAGGATAGACACCCCCCTAGAATGCGCTGATGACGGCGAACGTTGAAGGTACAAGAAGACGCCTGCGGATAACTGCACGCCTGCGTGTTAACGTCAAAATAACTAACGATCATCTAATCAAGCCTACGCGAAGCGCCGAAAAGGCAGGAGGAAGGAACAAGCGGTCTGGCAGTGAACTTTCATCCACTGAGAGGCGAGCACTACTTAGTGAACAGCTCATGTGTATAGTAATATTGTACATGATGAAGAGACTTTTACGCACCCATTACACGTAATCGATTAGCTGTTAGCAACATCTTTTTGGTGCTTTTGTAATTGATCGATTGCCTTTTTTTTTTTTTACTCGGTAACGCACACTGTAAATTCCTTACTTTTTTCTGCAATGCATGTAACCGTTACTTTATTAGCAAGGCAGACTTGTAACCGGACAAGCCGTTTTCAGCGCCAACAGTAGCATGCCCGCAGCCGCAGAACGCGGACAGGTCATGGATGCGCGTGTTTCGACAGGCACACGGGCATTCTGCAGCGCTCTGTATTTTCGCAGGTCGCGCGGCCTTTATTGTCAGCACCGCATGCGTAATATCGCGGTGGTTTCGCTGTTCCGCCTTCATTCGAAGGCTCCCGACCGCTGTTCGACAGATTCGGCATCCGTGTCCTTGCGTTTGCAACATTAGCGAACGTTCGTTGCATCATGGGAGGGCGTGGCGCGAGGAGTATACGTAAATGCAATACCTGGCGCTACATAATCGTGCCTGCACGCTTTACGAGAAAGCGCTACAAGGTGCTGCGTAACTGCAACTGCACTTTTGACTCTTCTGTACGAGCACTTTGTCCAGGTTTAGTAATACCTGAAAAACCTGCGCAAGTGGCGTAATAGCTAAGAGACTCTGGTCTTGGGGTCGAGGTCCGTGGTAGAACACGTGGCACTGCCAAACTGCCGTTTAAAACTATCCTATAATGCCTTCGGCAAGTACAGTTGCGAAGTGCCCACTACGCCAAAATTCTTCCTTTTGCGCATCAGCGAACGGCCCACTACGCGCCCGTAAGGCAACACGCGACTCTATGCGGCCGCTCACTTTGTAGATGCTTTTGCTGCTGCTGCCGATTGATTATATCTGAGCCCTTTGTAATGGGTGGGCCTTTAAACCCCTCACTCGTCGTACAATTCACACGCCTTGACGTCTGGCGCGATCCTACGCTTCTGCCACACAATATTGCATGCGTAAGACTCCTCGAATTACACGAAACTCGCGTAGGGTTTTCTTCGAAAGCTGCTCCAAGCAATGGCGAGGCTCGGTAGAAGAACACCCGCCTGCCCCGCGGAAGACCTGGGTTCGATTCCCACTCGAACTGACGTTTTTGGGGGCGAAGCTCCTTAGAGTGTGGGTCATTCCCTCCTCTGTAGTATGTAGCCAGCTCTAGTTTAATGAATTGCTCACTAGATGGCGTTTGATGTATTTCTTACAAGGCCAACACTAAGAAAAAAGAGTAAAGGTTTTTTTTTTTTTTTGTCGAGCCTGGTGTCACACTTGTCACCGCCCCGTTATAAAGGGGACGCTCATAGCATCCATCCATCCATCCATCCATCCATCCATCCATCCATCCATCCATCCATCCATCCATCCATCCATCCATCCATCCATCCATCCATCCTTCCATCCATCCATCCAGAGCTCTAGTTTAATGAATTGCTCACTAGATGGCGTTTCATGTATTTCTTAGAGTTGCTGTTTAAAGATGACAGATGGCGCTTGTATAATGCGAATGGCGCATGTCATTGGATGCCTGCGATCGTAAAAGGCGCTCGCTCTTGGCGCGCTTTCTCTTTCGCTCGGGAGCGGACACTTTCCCTGCATTTCACCGATCCCAAAGCGGTGATAATGAAGAGACCACGTAAACCAACAGTACAATAAAAGTTTGATGTTTAATATATACACGGTGTTTCACACTCTTTATATGATGTACTGGGCGAATTTCACGGAAGAGTTTCACGGTTTACCGATGATTTCCTCCGGAGCTTCACCCCACTCATCATCATTCACCCCGTGGATATGCTGTGATTTTTTATTCACTATATTTTTGCATCTATCTAGAATTTTTGCTCACGGACAACGATGATTTTTCGCTCACAACCAACGACGCCGACGGAATACCCGCGACGGATATATTTCCGGTAATCACGACAATAATAAATCCACGCGAGAGATTACGTCCACAACACTTTGCCAGCAACGAGCGTATAATAAAAGAGCATTGTGTACTCGGGCCGCTCTCGTTGTATGCTGCTGAAGCGCGCGGTCATCCTTTACAGCGAAACTGTCTTGGCTAGGATGCGGAAAAAAATGCGTCCGAGATGTTGACAAAAACACATCATCCGCGCGGCGTGGTCACGCCATCTCTGAAATGCATGACCCTACTCCTCCCACCTCCCCACCCCCCTCCCGCAAAATAGCACCTTCCAAGAATAAATGTAGTCGAGGAAAAGGCGGTGTCGCCACACATTCCGTTCATATGTTTACGTCGCTTGACCAACAGTAGTGGCCCGTACGACATCAAGGGGCACCTAATGACGTCGCTACGGAAGTGGCATTGTCAAGCGAGAATTTTAAGTATAATTAAACAAAACAAACAGCTTCACTGGTATTACATCTCCACATAGTGAAAGGGCTCTGAATTTTAAACAGGAACTGCCGGAAATCCGAAATACGTGACCTCCGGCCCCTCACATTCCGTTGAAATGTGAAGAAAAATTCGTAAACAGGGTGTGTGTCGGAGCCGACGTTTCTACAAGCAGACTTCTTCTTCTTCAAGGCAGCAACTGCTTTCCTTAGCGCTTGTGTGTATATGCTTCATGCCCTCTCCTCAAATTGAAACAAAGGAGGAGAGGGCAACCGTGAAAGCGGGGGTGGAGGAGAAGGACGGGTCGCTGTGACGAATTGAGTGAGTCAAAAGGAAAGGGGAATATTATGTGAAAACGAAAGAAAGTGGGACACTGGGGGGGGGGGGGGGGTTACGTTTCACTGAATTATGGTTGTGGAAAGGAAGCACCACTCAAGCGGTGCTTTCCGCATCGTTGAAGAAGACAAGTCTGCTTGTCGAAACGTCGAGTCCGAAACACCCCCTGTTTACGAATTTTTCATCACGAGCTCCCATCTTCCCCTGACTGCTGCCTTCTATTGAAATATGAAGGCTTTTCTGACATCCTCTTAAACGACTACAGTTTCCCTTGTAAAGCGGTGGTGCTGCTGTTAGAATTTTTAAGCAAGAGACTTCTCAAGGCTTGCGCCGGATCGGTGGCATCCAGCACTCGCAACGCGCTTCGAGAGCAATTGAGTAAACAAGTTCTGAGTACGAGAAGATCGCGCAAGTATAGACCAAGCCAAAGCTGACAGCTTTGCACATTGAAGTGTGATCAACCTGCGACAACGCTAACTCTGCGAGTCCCATACGCGCGTGCACTAAGCAAAAATTCTCCCAACAGCACGAATGAAAAAAGATGACCCAAATGTAAAAAGTTTTCCCGCCAGCCAACAACTCCTAGACTCGCCTTACATGCCGCTGAAGAGCGGATTGGCCACCAGTGTACATGCACCGACGCACTGATTTCGCAATTACAGTCGCACCATATTTCTTTTTCTGAACGCGTGGGAAAAATTGTGGCAAAAATTGCGGCAAACAGGGTCGAGCGCAGGTGAACAACAGTCGGTCGATTCCCGCCACAAGGCATTTCTTTTTTTTTTCCTCCTCTGACTACGACCGGAAAAGTTCCAGTTACAGACGTTTTCTATCGAAGCTCAGCATAGAGGCGCCGATTAACCGGTGTGGTTTCCACATAAAAACGGTGCCTTCTTATATGCGTGTAATTACTTCTTGCGTCACGCTTCATAAGGAGAAAGCTTCAGTGCCAGCGTTCGAATGGCGTAAGAAGCAGACAGGACACGTTGCCAACTAACGACTGAGTTAATTAGCGTTAGCACGCGCCTGCTTTCTTCGTCATCCGTGCGGTTCTTTTCGCTACTGTGTGAATAACGTCATATACCAACTAGCCCATCAGCCTGTCCTCTTGATTAAAGAGTTAATGTTTTGTTGTGCTTCCGACTACAGCTAAAGCGGCCGCTTGAGGGCATTCCTTCATGGTATGAACAAAAAGACAGCAGGCCCCAATAAAGCAACGAAGCACACCTGTCAAGTGTTTTTGGCTCCGTCTAATTCGATGACATGTAAAGGGGAGAACTGCCCCTAGCTTTCTTTGTCATAATCTACAGTGACGATGGAAACAACCGCGAACGTGCGGCATCTACATTATCTGCTGTTTCACATTTCTTTTCACGCGGTTGTAGCCTGGATGGTGATGAAAGCCACTAGAGTCATCCATGATGCAGCCAAGAACCATTCTAGCACCTTTTTATTGCCACCATGGTCAGACCGTGATGAAAACAGCGCGCCGCGCTGTTCGCGTTTCTTTCCATCACCCCTGTACACTTCCGACGGTCTCAATAATGCTACTTTCCTCGATGAAATAAGCAAAGTGCCCCCAAAATCCCTGGTGTACCATGCAACTTTCTATACGCACGCACACACGTAGACAGTGGCTGGCGAAGCATGTCCCATGCTTACGCTTACTGCGGCCTGGAGTTCCTCTTCCTGTATTGTTTGTTGTAACAAAAGACTACACAGAGGTACCCCGCACCCACGCTTGCCTTGTGGGAAGCTGATATCACGTAATCATTTCACACAACGCTTCGCTAAACATCCCGCAGCCGTTCCACAGTACGCACTCAAGAGAGAGAAAGTTAAGTGAGAGGCATAGAGGTTAACCAGGGGGAAATTATCCGGTTTGCTACCCTGCATTGGGGGTAAGGGGGAACAGAAAGGTAAGAAAGGAAAGAATGAGAGAAAGAGTAAAAAATATAAACACACACACACACACACACACACACACACACACACACACACACACACACACACACACACACACACACACACACACACACACACACACACACACACACACACACACACACACACACACACACACACACACACACAGCGCGCTCGATTTGGACTTTATACGGAACATGATGGCGTCGGCGACAGCAAGAATGCGCCTGGAGTGTCCATACAAATGCTATCGCAATAAAACATCGACGTTATCAGGGTCATATTCCTGGCCATCATCATAGCATGTCTATTGCAGAACACAATGTATATGTGATGTAGATCTTAAGTTACCCATGTCCAGCGTCAATTAAACTGATTATGGATAAGAAAAGTTCTTTATCACTCGCCTCTAAGTGATTGCTGCCCTCAACTAAACGTTCACCTTTATTGTTTGGCGCACACTGACTTATTATAACGGACAACGAACATGTTACTTGTTATATTACCACGATCTACTCAACTTAATGTTGTGATCATCGTCGTCATTGTCAGTCTTTTTAATAATACGGGCTATCTGTTTATATAGGGCTAAAAACTGTCGCTCTGAATTGCGTAAAATATACACGTGTAATCAAGCTTTGGCACGATTCCTAAGGTGCGCAATGGATGTAAAAGATATGGTATGACAGAATGATAACGAAAACCTGTGAACAAAAATGGCACTTCTATAGATCATCAAGAGCCATGAAAGAAAGGGCCTGGAGGCACGTGCTTTGTGTTATGATATCGACAGAAAACAAGAGACGAAAGGCAGAGGTCCGTTTGGTATACTGTACACTGAGGGACGGGGTAAGGTCAGAAAAAAATAACGACAAAAGAAAATCTGTCGCTTCATAAGCGTTAGCATCAGAAGAGTATTTGAAACGAAGAGTATTACTGAAATGCTAGTTTACACTAGTAGATGGCAAAGTGATGCTTAACCTTGTTATCTCCACAAGTACAGATACTAGATTTTATGACACCAGAGGAAAGTAAAAGAAAAACGATAACATCGGGAGCGGTGTCTACTTTTTTCGTTACCTAGGAATCTAGGAATCTGCGCAAGGATGACACTCTAAAACATTCTTCTATTCGCGGACGAAAGTGTCGTTTTCAGAAAGATAACGAATACTAACGATTCTTCCTCACTCCAATCTGATCTTGATGCAGTTGCTAATTGGTGTAACGAATGCTCAATGCAGCTAAATATTAATAAATGTAAGGTCATGCGTATTTCTAAAAAAATCTTCCTGCCCACCACCATACTACATTGAAAACGTTCATTTAGAATCACTCACTTTATATAAATACCTCGGCGTGTACATTACAGCAAACCTGAACTGGTCTACACATATCGAGCACTTAATTAACAAAGCTAATCACATGTTAGGTTACCTTCGTCGAAATTTGTATCATGTTCCTCCTTCCTTGAAAATCCTCCTTTATAAAACACTAATTCGATTGAAATTGGAGTATGCTACACCGGTCTGGGATCCCACCCAAGTAAACTTAATTTCTGCTCTAGAAATGGTACAGAATAACTCCGCACGTTTCATTCACTCTAATTACAGCCGCACCGCCAGTATAACTTCCATGAAATCATACCTTTCTCTCCTATCATTATCATCGCGCAGAAAAGTGTCACGCATTGCCTTGTTTCATAAAATGTATCATCATCCTGCGCTACGCGATCGCCCCATCCCTGAGCCATCCTATGTATCCCATCGCACAGATCACAGTCACAAAGTCGGACTCGCTTCATGTAATACTGCGCACTTTTATAATTCATTTCTACCACGAACCTCTCGCGATTGAAATGGCCTTCCCGCGGACGTTGTGAACATTAATAATCATGAACAGTTCCGTAATTCCGTAGCTAACATTGTATACTCAGGCTCTTTCTAAACTCACTGTAAGTTCACATTTTGCTCTTGTTTCATGTGCGTTTTCCAGTACTTTTTTTGTTTTGTTTTTTTATTTTTTTGTTCCTTTGTTTCTTGTTTTTTTTTGTGTGTGTGTGTCAAAGTGTTGTTATCACTCCCCCTCTGTAATGCCTCTGGCCCTGAGGGGTACAACAAAATGAAATGAAATGGGCTCTTCCAATAACCACTCAAAGGTCATCTGAAACATGAAGGTATTTTTTCCGCAAAACGAAGGCATACAACTGTAATTTACATGTCCGCCAAAGTATAAAGAGGACATGATGCATCAACTCGACCCGCAGTGCCTAACCACTACATTTTAACTTTCCGCTAGCGTGCAGCGCAAGCCTTTTGAAGGATGAAGCACAGAATAAATCGACTCCGCAAAGTCGATAAAGCGAGCCATATATCCCGAAGTCAGGCTTACTGCTGGAGTAGTTAATAGACGACACAAAAAACCGCACACAACGGCACAACTCTCATCTTTGGTCCGTGTTGCCCACTGATTGTTCCGTGGAAGTGTCTCTTAAATAAAACACGAAAGACAATATTCCAAGCTCAGAAATAAAGCAGGAAGCAAGCGTAACCGCAGGAAGGTATAAGCGCAAAGGGGGGAAAAGACACTTCTTTATGGATACGACAGGGCGAAATAAATCTTGTCTTCATTTAATGTGACAGCGCGCATGAAAGTTCAGGCCTAGAACATGAACAGCCAGGTATGGAAATGAGCATACAATTAACTTCGGTCGCGCCTAGAGCTCGTGTCTTCAATGCCACGTACAAGAATAGGAAATAAATAAAGAATTTCGTAGATGATTACGGTCGAACAAGCAGGTCATATACCTTCGCCAACATTATGCACAATTCCACGATTGGTTCCCACCTACCTTTAAAATAAGTTTTAGCACGGGTACAAGCGTTCACAGGAGCAATTGCCAAACCGTCGTAATGCTCGACATTTTATCATCAAAAGCGGTTGGCAAATGAGCATTCAGAAAGAAATGGTAAGGTAATTCTGCTATGTTGACTACTCGATTTGGTATATTTATTAGTAAGTACCTGTCCTAAGAACGACGAGAGCTGCGCTCCCAGATTCACGCCCGTTGAGGTGGCTGAGCAGTAATGTGGCGACATATGCTGTTTATCACAAGGTCGCGGTCATCTTCCCAGCAGCAATTTGGCGTTAACACAAAACCAGACTGCCCCCTCCCCCTTCCCCCAAACACACACACACACACACACAAAAATAAAATAAGACGTACGGTAGCTCCACTACCGTGAAACATGAGGAAGTGTGCAGCACGGGCACCCAGTGATTCCCGTTCGTTGATTTCCCACTGCTCCGTTTACCAAAGCGTCGCTGACGCCAATGTTTGAGGCAAGCATGTAGGGTTTCCCCGGCATGAGCAGAATCTTGTTAGGGAGATTCGCAAACTCGGTGTGCGACATGTGCGTTACTTTTCGCTGCGATTTATCGACTTCCTGCTTGTTACGGCAGTTGAGATACGCGTCGTCTGCAGCGAGTTCCGTAAGGTTTCCCCCATCATTTGTAGCGACGCAGCGCCGGCGAAGCGTAGAGGGAGGGGCATTCGCTCACTCGGCCAGGCGGTGGCGCCCTCTCTTGTGCGGCCTATAGTCAGCCGCAGGTTTCCGAAACGTTTATAGCGATTTTTAGTTAATTATTGCAACTATTTTGTGGTTATTTCTGTTAATTACATTATTTTAGACCTTGTTCGTTCATTTTATCCCGGTTTTGAGCATTGCTAGCCTTGTTATGGCCTGTATTGAGCGCTTTACTGCGAGCGTAACTACGCCACACGAGGTGCATGGATGGACGACAAGCCGGGCCCCTAAAGTGCACCGCACTTTAAAAAAGGCAAAGAAAACCGAAATAAAACACACAGGTAACGTTACACCCGCCACGGTGGTCTAGCGGTCATAGTACTTGCAACATCACAGACAGATCCGTGATTTCATGTGTCTCAACTGCGGTCTTTGCGGAACATCTATTGGGCTCCTCTCGCGAACACAAATCGAGCCACAGGTCATCTTCAACAGCTGCAGAACTTGTTGCGTTACATGGGAAGCTGTCCACTTCGTTTCCAGCCCGATAGCACTCAATGGGACAATACTTTCTGACGCAAAATGAGTTGTGCAAGCCATTCATTCTTGCTCGAAGAAGGGGCCAGCATTACGGCTCACACGTCGTACAGATATTCGATCTCGCACAGAGAAATGGACCCTCAGTTGCATTCCAATGGGTATCCGGTCACTGTTGTACAAGCAAGAACAGCTGCTTCTAAACTCGTAGTGAAGACAGCACACTCGCGAAGCGATGTAAACCCTTCGTTGACTCCAGTCACGCAAAACTGCACATGCTCTTGACGAAACGCCTCACGGCTTAAAGTCGACCAAAACCAAGGAAGCATGCCTCGCTAGATTCACCAGGCCACTGCCTTCACACGACGCTACTCACACCTTATTGGCCTGCGGACAGCCCAAACTGTGAAAGATGTCGAGTGTCTGAAACTTCACAACCTTTTTTTTTTTTTTTTTTTTTTTTTGCGACCGGCTGCATAACTGTCACAGCGGAATGCGCTGACTTCTACGTTGGAAGACATTGCAAGGAAAATAGTGCCTCAAAGCTCAATTTTGTGCGCAGTGTGTGACCACACACTAGCTACAACCCCTACATGGACTGATGTGGGCAATCATTATGTTGATTTCTTTTTTTTTTCTCGTGTGTGCGTGCGCGCGCGCGCGCGTTTGTGTGTGTGTGTGTGTGTGTGTGTGTGTCTGTCTGTCTGTCTGTCTGTGCGCATTCATTTCTTTCTTTTCTTTTCTCTCTATCTGCTCCTTCTTTCCGACCCCATATTTCTCCACCCCAGTGCAGGGTAGCAAACCGAATGCTAATATCTGGTTAACCTACCAGCCTTCCTCTTCATCTCTCTCTCTCTCTCTCTCTCTCTCTCTCTCTCTCTCTCTCTCTCTCTCTCTCTCTCTCCCTCTCTCTCTCTCTCTCTCGCTCTCTCATTACGTGATTCAGCACGAATTAAGCGGTCAAAAAGAACAAAGCAGACAAAAGAGTAGTAGCCGTCCTCGCACGCTTCACTCTTTTGTGTCCATATAATTTGCGCTAAATCAACGCAGTGATAATACCATACCAATTAGCCCCACCGTCAGTCCTACTGGTGTTACGGAGTATTTGAACAGTACCGCACTGTACATCAACTCGAAATTTTAGGAAACCCGTCTGTTACGTGTTCATTGTGCACACGTATCGCTTCTTCCTGCCTTCATCCTCTTCCAGCGTCATCTTTGCCCATCTTTGTTTTTTCGCCGGTACAGACGCAGCAGACCAGAGCGTACCGTCTCGTGTATCTTTGCCCTTCCTCTAAAGAATTCGTTTTCTCTCTTTCTGCAGCCTTGCTAACAGCCACTTCAGCCTTTATTTACTTTTGGTCCGGAGGGGGACATTAAGTAATATAATAAAGATTAAATACGCAGATTAAAAGTAAATACGATAGTTTGGACATTTCATAAAGCTTACAGCGACGAAAAGTAGCAGTGACATCGGGGGAAAAAAAAGGACCTTCTCTTTTCAATATTTAACGAGAGAAAGGGACACATCGAACAAAACGACCTTCCGCATCACTGCTTGCCGGTTAGATGTGGGAGGCTGCGAACGCCAACCGCCGAGAGAGAAGAGAAATGACCGCGAGGTGAGAATATGGCCAATTCCCGGGGTTCGTGAGAATGCTGGCAGCGCATGCGGACAATGCGGGCAAATTACGTGCGCCGCGCAGACTTCGTCGGTGAAGACGGCACAACGCTTCTCGAGTTCATCTTGCACGGGCAGCTGCGCTGTTCAGGGTGCAGGAAGAAGCATATATCACGTCGAGAAATGAAAGATGGGGAGCAATTATTTCGTGCTTGCCTTTTTTAAAAATTTCTTTATGCAGGCCGGCTATATACATTAGCGTATGGGAAATTTCGCACTGCATACATTAAAAGCGGTTCACGAGATTCATAAATTCAGCGCCTCCATCTTTCGTGCCTCCTGGCTTCCTGGACTGCGCATAACGATGGGTATTCGTTTTTCGCGAAAAAAAAAAAAAAAGCTTTCAAGGCTACGTTCTCAGCATCTTGACGGTTGATTCTTCTACAAGTCGTATCTCTTTCTTTAAGGTTTATTTACGGAAAGCTAATAGAAGCACGAGTGAACGGCACTGAATTACATGTTGCATCGTTAATTCGTCAGCTTGAATAAAGGGTCACGGCGCTGGATAGCTTTTGCGAAGTATCATCGAGAAGAGAAGTCGTGTTTGCCGGGCAAGTGCTACAAAACTTAGAACAATGGCGTCTGGCAAAGAACTTTGCCCACTTTCTGCAAGTAACGAGTCCAAGCTTTTTCGATTTCCTGTCATGTTAGACAAGTAAGCGCCGCAAAGAATATCCCGGCCGCCAGCACCTTCGAGGAACCACTTAATGAAGGAACCCCCCCCCCCCCTACACACAAATCATGGATCGAATTCATAGGGCCTTTTATACTCAGCACTACTGCGCCATGATTGATTGGCATCAACTCTTACGAACAATTTAAATTAAAGAGCTTGCGTGCACGAAAATACGGAATCCTGAAGTGCAGAGAATATATATCGGAAGCTACTTCTTTCGACAAAGCATATCGTTCGTTGTCGTCCATTCCTGGAAGAGAGCGCTCACGGCGAGAGCAGATAATGCGCGGCATACGCCAAATGCGCGCTCCTCGCTTCCGGTCAGTTGAGTATATCGTGAGAGAGAGAGAGAGAAAAAAAAACGAGAGAATGAGAAGGGGAGGGAGATTACCGCCCACGTTCCGCGGTAATGCAGCCTGCACGGGAAACAGCGCGCGCGCGCGCTTCTTCCGCGGTACGTGTGATCCGAGCCGGAAAGCTCATCAGCCGCATATTCCCCTCGGCAAGCTGCGCGCCATACGACGGCCCGGCAGTAAATTGGATGGCCCGAGCAGGCGGCATTGCGCCGACAGTGCGGCGCGCTATCCTCTGCTGCCTGTGGGAACCCAGTGCACGAAGGCACGCGCCGGGGAGAGGCGCTTTAACTCTTGCCGCGCCTTTCGTGGTCGACGCGAGTAACAACAAAAGCACGGCGAGACGAGTTTTGCGCTCGACCGCCATTTACGTGTTTGAGATTTTTTTTTATTATTTATGCGGGTACAGAGGAGACGTCTATGCTGAAAAAAAAAAAAAAAAACATTCCGCCGACTGCCGTATTATGAATAGAGATATACGAAAACGAGGCCGTCTTTAAAGATGGGTATTAAAATCTTTCAAACCTGCACGGCACTTGAAACAGCGCACACGTGGCAACAAGCGCGAATACGAGCAACACGTAGCTGGTAGCACCGCAAGAAAGGAGGGATAGCTCAGTTTGAAGTAGGACATGATCATCCAGGGCGTTCGCATAGAATATGAAAGGAATAGTGAACGCGTCCACAATATCGCGAATGCGACTTCATTTGACTCGCAAAATGTAGTCGACGCCGAAAGCTCGCGCGATGCGGGTTCCGCGAACCCAAATTTCCGCTCATCTTTAACCTTAACAAAACCCAACAACAATTCCTGTACGCGCGGGGCAACTAGAGCAGTCGAGAAATCGGAATTCCGAAGTACATGTCCAGGATCTAAGAGCGTGGAGCTTTTTGCCGAGATTCCGCGCTTTTTAAACATTCGCACCTCTGGCGTACTACGGGGGAGGGGAAGGAAGGTCAAACCCCCCGAAATTTTTCAATTTGGCATGTATACATATACACGCACACATACAAACGCACGCACGAACATGGTAAAGTGCGGTCGAACCCCCCACCCCGAAAAAATTTTTGGCTACGCTACTGATTCGCACTTACGTGACGCAGTGCGCTGAAACAGTGAAGCAAGTCCTAACGCATGCTAACGCATGTTTACAGATATGCAAAAACGGCGAAAATGTTTGAGGCCCGTGTACTTAGATTTAGGTGCACGTTAAAGAAACCCAGGTGGTCGAAATTTCCGGAGCCCTCCACTACGGTGTCTCTCATAATCATATCGTGGTTTTGGGACGTTAAACCCCAGATATTATTATTAGATATGCAAAAACTAAGTTTCAAGTGATAAGCCGAATATAGAAAGCACGCATGCTAAAAGCGCATGTTTACAGATATGCAAAAACTAAGTTTCAAGTGATAAGCCGAATATAGAAAGCTCGAAGTCCTGCGCGCTTCGTGCCTGTTGCAGGGAGGCGGTGAAAATGTGATTAAGTTCGGGCCTACACACTAAAGCACGTGCGCCACTCTGACGATTGCGGAAGGGCGCGAATAACCATGTGAACTGCGGTACTGATGTCCCTCGAAAGCGGTCACAGATAAGCATAGCGGCGATAGATGGCTCTAGACGAAACAAAAAGAACCACACATGTATTAGATAACGATATTGTTACGAAACAATACGGGCGTAGATTAGCGCAGTGTTCTCAAAATTGATGAAAACGGTGAGCGTGTGAAACGATTTTGGGACGTGAAACCCCACCAATTATTTTATATCTAATAAGGTTTCATGCGCCCATTGCAATCTAGCATGTGTTTTTCGCTAAAACGTATATTTCTACGCACATTATTACAGTTAGCTTCGCCTGTAACGATTCCGGTTGTATGCATGCTCTTCCCTGCTTTTAGAGCGCAGCTCTTAGGCGGCCGTTCCTGCGTTGAGCGGCGTCGCCGTCGGTCGGTGGCGTAACCGACAGACGTGAAAAAGTAAAATGAGAAAATATTCCTAGGATCGAATGGGACTTGAACCCGGGCCCTCTGGGTGGCAGCCGAGTATTCTACCACAGAGCCACGCTGGTTCTTGAAACTCGTGTGCAAAAAGACCCTATACAGACGTCATGTCGTGCAAGGAATTGCGTTAACCTATGTAATATAGCGTGGCAGAAGAGTAAAATAACAACCAGTCATCACACAATGCTAATTGCGCACCGAGTGTGTGGTTCAATGCTTCACACCCACTGCAAAGTGCTCAGGCATAATTCTTCATCGTCATCAGCCACATGCAGCATCAACAAAGTGCACATAATACCTTACAGATGTGTAGCGGGTACCTCGCTTATCTGCAGAAAGACGAATAATGGCGTAATGGGTGCTGTCCTACTTCACAAAGATTATGATTTATGGCGCAGTGGATACCTTGTATGTGTACTTGTATTAGTTGCCCCAAGAGAGTTTCGAACGGGCTCTAGAAAGGCCGCTCTTCCAGCTTTCGACGGGACTGTGCTGCGCGTCCCGCGCAGTCCTGGCGTTTTGGAGCGCAGCGTTTGGGCGCCCGTTCCTGCGTTGAGCGGCGTTGCCCTTGCCGTCGGCATAACCGATAGAGCGAATGAGGACGAAAGAGAGCGAACGCGTAGCACTTGAGCGCTAGAAGTTTCTGTGGCAATATGTAACGAATCTTACATTGCTACGACTGCGGAAAGCCAAAACTTCAAACACAGTTGGCGTTGCCCCAACACGAAGCTGCGCTCAGAATTCGCATTAGGCAGTATCGTAATCGTCTGTGAATTTTTTTTAATAAGTACGCTGAAGGCATCCTGAAGATAAGGAAGGAACTATTGACCAGTTAATCATCCATTCGGTTTGAGTCTCAGCGATAATAAAATGTCCATAAAAGGTCTGTTGACATAATACTGTAGGCCGACGCACGGCCATGGAGGAGCGGATTGTTATTGCGATAGCGATTATATGGACACTTTCGGCGAGGTTTTGCCGTCGGCGTCGCCGTCTCCGTCATTTTCTGTATAAAGTCCAAATCGATAACATCGTCCAGCGCATCGTATGTTCTAGGCGCGAGTGAAAGCACGCAACCGCTGGGGAAGAACGCGGCTGAAGCACAGAAAAAAATTGCAGTACAAGCGCAATTTGTATATGAAATGCAGTGCATTACCGGACGTGGACACATGGACACAGCTACATCGTTACATTCACAATCATTCTTGAAAAAGGAAGAAAAAGAAAACTTAAAGCACCTTGTGCACGCAAAAATAACAGTAATCTGGTCGGGATGATAGTGCCTGATTTGTCTAAGTGATAGCGGCTGCAAGTAGTGCAAGACACCAAACAATAGGTCACGTTTCCAGAAAATAAATAAATAAATAAATAAATAAATAAATAAATGAGGAATTCCTACCTTTATCCGAGTTTCAAGGATGACAATACAGGGTGTTTCAAAAAATGTGTCCAGTATTTTTTAAAAATCACAGAAATGAGCTATCTGCGTGCTACCCGCGGCGTTACCTTTACTGTGGGAGAGGGGATATTGAGATGCGTACGAACATTAATTACGGCAGTAATTATAAAAATTAAGAAAATTAACTTTTTAACCAGTGGAAATAAGTGGTCGAGTCAAATGGGCGAATGGAAGTCCTTCCTGAGAATAGCCCATAGCCGCTTTGAAATTTTTGAAAGGCGGCCACTGGTAATCACCGCGGAGCGATGAAATCTGGCTAATTTTGCTGGCGATACCGAAACCTACGCACCAAAAAGCGCGTCTGCCATTCACTGCGGGAACGCCCTCAGTGACGACACTGTTTCCCTCGCACGGGGGGAGGAGGATAAGCGAGCGCCGTTATCATCCGTTGATCTAGATACTTCGTTTCGTTGGTAAGCGAGCCGCACATCCTCCTCCTCCCCCCCCCCCCCCCGCCCCTTGCGAGGGAAACAGTGTCGTCATGGAGGGCGTTTCTGCAGTGAATGGCAGACGCGCTTTTTGGTGCGTAGGTTTCGGTATCGCCAGCAAAATTAGCCAGATTTCATCGCTCCGCGGTGACTACCAGTGGCCGCCTATCAAAAATTTCAAAGCGGCTATGGGCTATTCTCAGAAAGGACTTCTTCCATTCGCCCATTTGACTCGACCACTTATTTCCACTGGTTAAAAAGTTAATGTTCTTAATTTCTATAATTACTGCCATAATTAATGTTTGTACGCATCTCAATATCCCCTCTCCCACTGTAAAGGTAACGCCGCAGGTAGCACACAGATGCCTCATTTCTGTGATTTTTAAAAAATACTGGACACATTTCTTGAAACACCCTGTATAGTTTATATTCATTAATTGAGATCGGGACCCATGGCGTCTACACCAGTTAAACATAAAGCGGACGGCTAGTCCGTCGACGCGTACCTATGTGTTTATGCTCTTTTTGGTGAATGAGCCCCAGACGACACAGGCGCATTTTAATTTATACATTACCATATCGTATTGAACGCAAATAGTTTTACCGATGAGGACGAATGTTTAAGCTTGTGCCTCAACAGGCCTAGTTATATGCTGAGCAGATACCCAAACATTATGCATGTGTTGCAACCAGTTCGAGCTGTTATCGATTGTGACGCCTAAATATTTAAAAGTGCTTGTTTGGATCATCAGGCGTTTGTTAATAGCGTATTGATATGCTAGCGGGTGTTTCTCGTTAGCGACGGGCATACGCACAGTTCTTTTTTTTCGCCGTTGTTTCATTTCCCGAGTATCGCACCATTCGGAAATTGCACGAGATATCTTGCCATTCCATGGCGGGTATGTGCCGACTTAGTTTTCTGCACTTTTGCTGAAGCGCACACAGATGCTTCATAAATCCTGCTGCGATTATTTTTTCCGTCGCGTGTCTCAGTTGCAGCTCGTGCCTCGAATGACGAAGCGCTGCCCTTTATGCTGTCTTGCAGATTTTCACTTATTTCATTTTCGCCGTATTCTCAAATCTTCGTGCTCTTTTTTTCATTTGGCGTCCCTCTTATCCAAATTCATCCAAAATTCATTGCTTTGGTAAGCGCCCTAACCACCTTGTTAACTGCAAGCACTGTCTTTTCAATTATACGATCTTGCCTTTCATTATATACTGCTCTGTGCACAATGCCGATACGTCTGTTCTCGGAAACTTTCCGGATTTCGCTAAACCCTTAAAACTATTTCCATCTCTGCTCCCCAATCCGTTCAGTACGTCAACTGCTACCTCCCTGATCACTACTAGATTCTACTTTTATGCTGACTCGCACGGCATTTTGTTCATAACCATTGAATCTACTGGAATCCCCAGCAAAAAGTACTCGACGCGCTTTCACCGCTGGAAACTGTGCCGGAAAGAGCGATGTCCTCCTCCCTGTCTCAGCAGCGTATTTCGCTTTCTTCCGGGCTCCCGCTGCCGCCACACCAGCCATATAGCGTTTCAGTGAAACACGGCTGGAACGAAGCAGGGAAACTAGGTGCAAATATAATTTTCGAAGGATGGATTACCCGCCGCGGTGGTCTAGTGGTTATGCTGCTCGACTGCTGACCCAAAGGTCGCGGGATCGAATCCTGGTCGTGGAGGCCGCATTTCGATGGAGACAAACGCTAGAGACCCGTGTACTTCGATTTAGGTACACGTTAAAGGACCCCAGGCGGTCGAAGTTTTCGGAGCCCTCCACTACGACGTCTCTCATAATCATATCGTGGTTTTGGGGTGTAAAACCCCAGCAAATATAATTATATTCGAAGGATGTGTACCCTCTCGACAATGTCAACTGAGACATACTGAAACAAAGCGAAGCTTTAAAGTACAGTTTTTTTTTTTTTTTTAAATGCGGCCATCCCAGGTAACGCGCTCTTTCGAAGTGAAGTTAGGACAGCTGGTGGGAAGGGCAATATCCAGAACTCCTGAGCACGAGCATGAGCTGCTTCGTTCTAATGCTCGGGCATAAGAAAGGCATCGCATATTGGCTATGGCCAAACGGAAGCTGCACGTTCAACGCTATGCGCAAACGATGCACGCAGCTGACGTCTGCACATGGCAGACCACATGACGCCCTACATGAAACGGCCGCCCAATCAAGAATGTGTTAGTTTGCTGACACATGTTTAACAACTTAAAAGAGTACCCAGAATTGTGATGCATTTAAACCATGTTTGAACATCTAAGCAAGGTTTCAGAAACGTTCACTAAAATCATGCTTGTGATGACAATGGGCAGAACCAAAACTACACAACTATGGGCAGCTGTGAGGACGCCACTGAGGTGAACGGAGTACACTGACGTAGCACCACTACCTTTTTGTAATTACACGCCATTTACGGCCAAGCACGCCAAGACTCGGAAAATAAAACAAAAGAACTCGGTACTGCCGAGTTTCAACAGGAACTGAAAATGAGTTCCTTCATCGAACTTTTAATCCTAAGCTTAATTTGAATTGTTAATACGGGAAGCGCTATAGCATTGAATGAAGTAAGACGAATGCTCTGAATGGGCGTGCGCTTTGAATAGGACTCGGCATACCTTAGACAGCTGCCGGCCTCGCTCTCGCGCTGGTCTTCTTCAAACGGTATTCGCGGAGTACGCGCGTCGCGATATTCCAACTTCGCGTGGCTTCCCCGTGCAGCGCCCTCCTCGATACCTCCGTGCGCGGTTGCTGCGGCGGGGCGCGAGCGCACGAACTACAGTCAAATCTGGGGCGAGTGATTAAACGAATACAATAGGCAGCTGACAATATGCAATTACTGCGCCGCCGATGCGGCTCACGCTCACTGGCGCTCTCGACGCCGCCCAACCGCCAAATTAGTGTGACAGGGCGTCCAGTACACGAGTCGCGGCGAGACGTGCGCGCGACGCGTGGTACGCGGCACGTATATGGCGCGGTCATTATGCGGCCGGCAGGTGCTGCACAAAATAACACCGCGGAAAACGCGACAGGCGCGACTGAAGTGGGCGAGTCGATGGCAACCACTCGCCACAAGTGGCCAGCGGTCCCCGCCATCGAGCATCGCCGTTCGAAGGAATTTGCAGTCGCTCGCTCTTTCTCCCGTCGCAACGCGGATTGCCTAGACTGCGTTGGAATAAAAGAGCCGGCTGAGAGCTTGGAAGTTACTTCGAGAAGGTGGCACTGCCGATCGAGTGGCCCCGGGAGAGTCATAAGGCGATATCGTTGAGCACTGCTGGGCAATGCGGGCACTCGATGAAGAAATTGCGAATTACCAGCAAAGGTTCCGTACAGCGTTGCCTCTCTAACGCGCCTAGTTCTTGCAGCGAGGGAAAACCTTCCCTAACCACTCAGACGATAAAACTGAGCAAAGAAGTACAGTTACTGCCTCTTATGCAAGCTCAGCGCTACTAATAAGTGGAGCTCTGCGTCCTCTTTATTATTCATGTGCGCGTTTTTCGTTTCTTTTTTTTTTTTCATTCTTTGCAGTCTATTTTGCTACATCGCTGTACGTACATGTAAATGGAAATATAGACAACCGAGAGCGCAACTTGCAAGTAGCTTCTTTCTTGTTAAATTTTTTTTCCAGCTTGAGCCCCGTTGATTGGTTAGAGAATTGTACGCCGGTATATTGCAGAGCAGAAGCTTCGTTGATGCATACCGTGTACTCTGTACACGCTTTAAAACCGTTGCTCTGCTCTTTCCACGTTCCTCTAGACTAATTGTCATTGCGCGCTTAATCCCGTTTAATGTTGGCACAGCTTTTTCTTCCACCTATCTTCTTTTTATTTCGCCTCATATTGTTTTTTTTAATTACCTTCAGTTTCCTTCTGTGGCAATTAGTCTTCTGTGAGAATTCGTCTACACCCCTTAACATGGTTGTAGTTTTTTTATGTTAAAATCAAGTGATGCTTGCCTGTCTTTTTTTTCTTTTCTCCCTTGCATTTAGGCATCTCAGACGCCTAGGTCTTGTGGTGATGTTTCTTATTTATATTCATTTTTCCCACTTTAGCGACTTTCTTTGCACGAAAGGCAACGTAGCTTTTAAATTGAGAACAGGACAACCTGCTGCACTGTGAAGAGTTCGAGGCCGCTCTGCCACACAGTCGTCGGCTTTTTCTGCTGTCGACCGATTCGCTGACTATATTTTGCCAAAAAACTAGTTATCGATGGTCTAACGACTCCCCTGCGAATTTTAACACGCTAATCATTCTGCTGAAAAAAAAAAAACATATTCGCTCTCTCTTTACTACTATTTTCGCCTCGTGTGAACCTCTGCGACTGCCTCAATATATATTCATCACTGCTCGTGTCGTCACGCGAGGCCTTTTATCGCGACGAATTCCGACTCGACGAAACAGCAGCGAGGCGAGATCGATCTGCTGAATGTGTATGAGCGGGTATGTGCTCTTAGGGCATGTAAGCCTTTATACGTAGATTCTGAAAATAGTGTGTGTGTGTGTCACAGAGCGAGTTGGTAATCCATTCTGTCATACTCGTATACCCTACAGCAAACACAGTAATATACATGCACAAGGCGGCATATACGTTTCGGTAATGACCTTACTACATTACTCCCCATAATCAAAAATCAGTGTTTATCCCAGCTGTGTTGTTAATACTGGCTATCAATATCGAGGGCTCAAGGCCTAGCTTATTCGGTCGCGCACAGGAAGCTTACGATGACACTGCGACCGAAGGGTGGCCACATTTGACCCCGCTACGGCGAAAACTAAGGGAAAAAAGCCCGCGAAACAGATCGCGCGGTGACAGATCGCGCCACGGCCATTGCAGCGAAATAACTGCCTTCTGCGTCGACACACACTTCTCTTATTGCATTGGACTGGCACTGCTTCAGGCAGCAAACTCCCGCGTATTTGCTCCCTTGGCTTGTACACGAATGCTCGAGCGCGTGAAACCGGTTTGTAAATATTTGCCCATAGCACATCGTATGCACGAGCTTCTCGCGGCTAAACTTTATGCTTCGAAGACTCGTCAGGCAACTCCGCCAAGACGCGGCTTCATCGACGGCACAGAAATTGGATGGAGCGCGTTACAGGCTGCTGATAGACTTTTCCAAGTTCTCCTCGACAATGGTCGACCTTCAGCGACTCAAAGGCAGCTATACAATCTGTGCTATTATGTCTCCGTCGCAGGCCATACGAACAGTTCGTATTCGAGATTCGATGTCTTCTCCATACATCACGTGAGAAAGGGCACCACTTGACCTAACACGCTGAACACGCTGTCAGCAGACTTCGAGTGCTTGCATAGGCGTGCGCAGGGTTCCCCTTCAGGGGGGGGGGGGAGGTTCGTCGCAGCGACCCCCCTCCCAATAATGTCAATGTATGGCGCTGACATTGCGCCCCCCCCCCCGAGTCGCAGCACACCCCCCCTCCCTATTATGTCAATGTGTGGGGCTCACTTTGCGCCCCCCTCTTAGGTGAATAGGGGGGGGGGGGCGCCCCCCTCCCCCCGTGCACACGCCTATGAGCGCTTGCACAGGAGATCACGCTCTCTCTCTGGTGCACACCAAGCAGCCTGAGCAACTGGACCAATCGTCGACACCACCTGTCCTCTTTGATGCATCTCTGCATGCCAACTGGACACCGCCGGAGAGAGGCCACTCCGCTTTACGCTTATGTGTGGCTAGGGGTGGCATTCACGAAATCTTATTCATTTCACCTTGGAACGGCCGACAGTGCTCATTGCGATGCCTGTCGCTGCGAGTAGACGGTACAGCACATTCTGTGCGACTGTCAGGGATATAATGTTCAGAGACAGCTGAAGGCGACGAGGGCACTGCTTAGGGTTTTAAAAGAAACAGATTTGGACAAGTGGCTGTGACAGTGACGTCGGGTACCACGCAAGGGTGACGGACTGTGACGGGTTGTGTGTGTACGCTGTGTTATGAGCTGTATTTCACTCTCTTTCCTCTCCACCTTTCAATCTCCCCCACATCCTGTTCCCATGTGTAGGGTAGCGAACCGGTCGTCTTAAACTGGTTAACCTCCCTGCCTTTCCTCCTTTACTATTTCTTCTCTGCTTCTTCTCTATTTCCAAGTTCTACAAATAATTGGTGATTTCGCAAACACCGACGGTTTGCGTCGCTCTCATGTCGTGCGCAGTCAAGGTACGAAGCCTGTGACGTCGCTACCGGCATTCGTCAACCACATCAAACAGAAATGATCGAACTTTTAACGCGATAGCGTTTAGGTGCTTGTTTCGCAGAAAATCCAGTGTCGGCGTCCGTGTCGTTGGTTGTGAGTGAAAAATAGGCGCTGTCCATGAGCGAAAATTTGTGATAGATGCAAATAAATAAATACTGAAAATCTCCGGTTCGAGTGGGAATCGAAACAAGGCCTTGTGCTTGGCAAGCGGGTGTTCTACCCCAGAGCCACGACACTGCTTGGAAATGCTTCGCAAAACAACCCTGTACGCATGTCACGTAGTGCGAGGAGTCTCCCGAACGCATGTAATGTGTGGCAGAACCGTAGAATCGCACCAGGCGTCAAAACATGTGAATTGCAAAGCCCATTACAAAGCGCTCAGACATATTTAAGCAGCAGCAAAAGCACCAACAAAAATGAACAGCTGCGTACGTTCGCGTGTTGCCTTATGGACGCGTAGTTGGTACTTCGCTAATTCGTGAAAGGAAGAATTATGGCGCAGTTGGCCCTTCGCAGCTGTACTTTCAGTGGGCATTCTAGGGTAGTTAGAAACGGCCAGTGTTACTCGCACAGACGTTTCTTTCCCTGCGGCACGCTTGAGGTGTCCACCGAGAAGCGAAGTCAAGCCAGCGATTGAGAAGGCAAAGCACACGGGGTCCGATTACGCTATCGCATTCAACTCTTTAGCAGAAGCTCAAGCGTCCTCCAAGTTTTTTTTTTTTTTTTCCGATTTAAAACGACCAGCTTTCTTTGGCCCTTTCCTCATTTTCGCACCGGTACTGCCTCCGCGTAACGCCGATTATGAAACGCGCGTGCAATCACGTGAGACCTTTATGCCTCGGGAAGGTTTGAACACCGATGGAAGCGAAAATGCGAAAATGAGAGCCCCGGGTGGTCGGCATTTCCGGAGTCCTCCATTACGGTGCCGTTTTCTGTTCTTGTTTTTTATTGAAATGATGAATAGGAGAGGTTGGTGCCTTTATGGTGGCCCCGGCTACTCCTTCTCGCTTAGCAGACAATAAAAAAAAATAAGAAGAAGAAGGGCACAAAATGTTATACAGTCGAACACAAGATGTGCTAATATACATATATATCATATCATATCATAACATATCACATCATATCATAATCATGTCGTGATTGTGGGACGTTAAACCCCAACAATTATTATTATTAAGGTTTGAACGCTGCGGTCATTGGCCACGCTGTGTCGTTTCGCTGCCTTCTGAGCGAACGGTTCCAGGCCGCGTTTGTCTCGCAAATCCACTACGTATCTCTTGTTGAGTTGCGCCACATGTCCTCCTGTCTCATTCTCAAATCACACTTCAATAGGCTTGAAATTACATTACAATGATGCCGCCTTTCACTGTTCCCATGAAACTCAACGAAGGCCGCTGCAGCGGTAACTTACATAACCTCCATAAATGTATAGTCTAGTTTAGAAATCAAACAGGTCAATTTTTACGTATTTTTGTTCTCCTGCTCCCAAGAAGGTACCAGAGCAGAGCTATACAAAGTTCTCGGCCCACAACCTCATTTTCTGCGCCAGAAACGCAAAGCGAAGCGGTGACCACTTTCTTTAATCAGACTGCACGCAACTCACCTTCCAGGTGTATCATACGGTTAGCTCACTCGCCTACATGTGTGCCATCATTCGAAAGTAGCGGTTCTTACGTTGCGGAAAGCCTTGCCAATTAGCCGCGCTGTGGCAGGCGGCCATGGTATACCTAGTTATGGCTTGACGTCGATATTCGTATCGTCGAGCGCCTTAGTATACGTACACGTAAAATCGATACAATAGCCAATTTAACGCTCGACGAACCAGCGCCCAGATTAGCGAGGGAGGCTATATTTTACGTATGATTAGCGCCAGTTACGCAGCGTAGAATACGCTGCGCGAACTTTGGCAAATTACTGCCCATTGCGCATTACTCTGTCCAGACCAAACACTCGAGCTCGTCTGTCACCGGCCAAGTGCAAGAAAAGTTCGCTTCGCAAAACACGACGCCGTCGAAAAGCAGACACACCGGGAAGCATATGTGTGATCGCCAAATGAGACATTAAATAAAATACGCTGTCTCTGACGCGAAAGGAAGGGCAGGTGCCAACGATTGACGTCATTAGCTTTGGCGGCATTGCTTCTCGATAAGGTGCAGCGTCAGTTCTTAGATGGAAGACCGTGCATGTGAGCACCGTCGATGCCTTACAGCGTTGCTGCACCATTTCCTCACCAGCGAACTACTGCGATACAAATTTGGTGTTCTAATTTTACACAGTTTCTTAAAGTAAAAAAATTACACCATCTTCCGCTAAAGGGGACCATGAGGCGATGCGAAGCCGGAGCACTTGCACGATCGCGTTCCGTTGGCGTTCGTTGGGCATGCTACCGACCTCGCGTCGTGGAACGCGAAGAGGGACGCTACGCGCGTCGTATCTTCCATCTAGCCTGGCCGTTAATTCTCACAGGGCGAGCGGGGAACGCGGTCGACAGGCGGGCGAGAGGGGGGCAGCGTGGGAGAGGAGAGAGAAGCGGAGGGGACGCGCATGCGCTCGAGCTCATCGCGGCGTGGCGCAGGAGAGAATTTCGGCATGTCTAGCCCGCGTTTCAGAGGAAGAGTGGAAAGGGTGAGTGGAGAGGAGGTGTGTGGAGAGGGTATGCGCATGCGCAGTAAGGGTGGTCACGCCGCACACCAACCACCACCGGATTGAGCTCCGCCTTAAGATACTTCGCATCTAAAAAGTCTTGTTTCTGTTTCTATCGGTTTTGATCATGTCTGAGTGAAAACGGGGGTGCTATTCTGGACGCTGTCAAATTCCGCCATCTTGTGAAATTTCGTAATGTCGGCATTTTAAGCCAATCCGACAGGTCGTAGCAGCCTTTCAGGCCAATCAGACTCGACCAATGGCGAAATTCGATAACATGGCGGAATTTGACAATGTCCAGAACAGGGGGGCAGTTCTATTTTGAAATCAACTCAGCAACGAAAAAAAAATTAGCTTCATATCAGATTCAACCGGCTTGAGTTCGTTTATATGACCTATGAACAATTACAAGTAAATAGCATAAATATCTTGTAAAAAAAATTGATGATGCTCCTGAACCGCACAGAAAGACCTAAAAAAAAAAGGCGAGTGATGCAAAAAAAATAATATCAGAAGCAATACGTCAGAAGCAGTAAGCGATTACTATTTCACCTTACACGCTTACAAACTTCATCTCGCATACCAGTGCCGTCAAAAAATGACCACCAAAACAGTGCTTAGCTCTTTTGGGCTGACCCACCATGATAGCTTAGCGGCCACAGTGTTACGCTTCTAAGCCCGAGGACGCGGCTTCGATTCCCGGCCACTGCGGTGGCACCACGATGGCGAAAAATACAACAGATATGTACTTAGATTCAGATGCATGTTAAAAAAAAGTCCCAGGTATTCTAGATTAACACGTAGTCCCCCACTATACGGCGTGCCTCATAATCATATCGTGGTTTTGGCACGTTAAACACCAGGACTTCTTTTTGCTTGTTTGTTTTGGGGAGTGTTTCATTATTTCATTGAAACAGGTTCAGAGAAGAGCGACACACAGCCAGTGTCGTCGACACAGAGAGGAAGAAGAAGACGAGAAATAGAAGGAAGGGAGTTTATCCAGACGCGCATAAGTTTGCTACCCTACGTATAGGGCGAAGGGGCCGCACGGACGTATGCCATCCATGAAAACACGTGCGCCTGCTCATCACTGCTGCAAAACATCATTGAGTTGAGAAGATTTCGAGGACTGATGTCGAGGACTGCCCGCATCGAGGACTCATGAGAACTGCCCGCATCGCTTTGCAAGCCCGCACCTACTTACCACGCACAAACTCAATTAAGCTGCCCTATGGTTGTGAAAGGTGCAATGATTTGCTCAACGTTGAGTACGTGCTCGCGCGCATGGAACACGTTACCATTCGCAGAACTCCCGCAATCATCTGGATCCCTCATATCAGACGTACTTTGTTGCGTGTGTGGCTGTGACTTACAGGTGTAGTTTATGCGTTTGTGTAGGCGCGCGCGCGCACGCATAAATTACGCCTGTAAGTCATTGAAATTTCGCCTTCACTCAAATTTCGACCCTTCATCGTCCCAGGAAGTACCGGTCAGAACGGCAGCTTTTCCTCTCGACTGACGCGCTCGGTTTCGATCTAGCCATTTAAATCCGATAATTAATATCTCAAAGTACGTGCAATTTTTTTTTTTACTTCTAGAGATGGGTAATGAGATAAATTGTGACACTCTGCACGTTTCCATTACACACAACAGCCCTCAAGTTGATAACAAAAATAACAAGTTTTCGTGCATTAGTCTTTTCAAAGTACTTTCAGCTGTGGCAAGATACGTCCGCCTCGACGTAGAGTACGTGTGCGAACGTGATATGTCTTACTGTCACAGCATTTTCATAAAATATCTGCACTGTCTAGAAAAAAAGAACACCCGGTATAGTTTCGTCAACGCCGCATCAGAAACTCCACGAGTATGCGCAGTTGTGAGGGATTTGAGTCTTTACTCTATTCTGCCTTCAAAAGGAGCTACACGGAAAGCTGACCACAAAACAACGAAAACTTTTAAGGTAATGGAACATAAGTGAGCGAGAAAAAGAAAAATGAAAAAAAGGGGACCAAGCTGCGCAGCAATCAGCCGCCCATCTAAATACTTCTGTCCTTTTAGATTACCGGACTCCACAGGATAGAAATCCTTGGTTAAGAATTTTTATTCTCTGTCTCTCTGCGAAATCGCAAATACCCAGAACAAAGAAACAAAAAAAGAGAAATCAGCTAGGAATAAGGCAAATAAAAGAAAAAGACCGGTGCCTAATCTATTCGCTGATTCGAAATCATTCCATGTCCTTACAGTCGCAGAGCCCGCCTCTGCGCTTTCGGCGGATGGAAATTGGTTTTTGTCGCGTAACGCCGTAGAAGAGTGAACCCGAGGCGGTACGAGGAGTGTACGCGCGCACTACATAAAATAAGCGCGCATCCACCGAAGGACAGCAATGTCCCGTAGAGTTCGCCCCTTCTCGTGCGTAATCTAAATTAACAGCACGTTTTTCTTTTCCTTCTCCTTTCCTTGGAGGACTACCGCAAAAGAAGTTCATTGCCTCGTAGTGAAACCTTGCGGGCGCACTCTCCCTTCATGTATGAGTGTGCGCTCGCACGGCGTTCGACTGAGCATATAAAGCCGTTGCTCACGCGGCTTTTCGGATAGAGCGCTTTTCCTCCGGCGAGAAGACTTGCATAGCTGTCGAGAAGGTGTCCATTGGACCGGAGATTTCAACGCGGACGGCATCGTCTAAAGAAGCGCCCAGCGGCGCAATATTTCACACAACAGATTAAGCCAGCCCTGCTACTGAGCAAAGCGCCGCTATTCCGCGACACTTGACAACGATGCAGCGAAACTCACCGTTCGCCTACGGAATATCTGCATTGAGGCGTATACTTACAAAAACAGCGTACAGTGGCAACGGGAACACCGCAGCAATATCACGATGCGCGGCGCTTGTGTGAAGAAATATGTATACACGCCGAGAGCTCTTAGAGCAGGGGTCTCAAACACGCGGCCCGCCAATCTTTTGTTAGCGGCCCGCGGTCCGCGCATGACAGTCTTTCTCCCAAAATTTTTTACGACTTTGTGGCTGTTTGTGACATTGCTAAATAGTGCTCGCATGACTTGCTCACCTATGGCGATTAATAACCATTCGTTCTGATAAGCTACACAGACGTGAGTGGTCTTAAGGATTTTTTTTTTTTTTTTCGTGAGGCACCCCATGCGGTCGCTTTGTGTTGAAACATAATCGCGGAACAAAAACTTCATACTTACAGGATCGGCGTGCAGATTTTAGTCATTTTGGAGATCGGTATCGATATGTTTCTCAAATCCTGACACCCCTTCAGAATTGACCCTTATATGAGATATGAGAAAGGCTTTCTTCCAAACGGCAAAATGGCAATTTTAGCTGACATTTTGTTCTAACTCCCTCCCCCCTCCCCCCTTCCAACTTGTCACTGCCCCTGCCCTTCGCGGGTTTAAAGTTCGTGACCGCGGCCCGGTAGCTGCTATGAGTTTGAGACCCCTGGCTTAGAGGCTCTTATTATATATGTTTAGAGATCAATGAGGTCGGCAGCTGTACAACGGCATTCGAGCGATCGCGAATCTACGCGCCACGATGTTTCCACCCTCAGGTTTGTACAATACGAAAGCTAATCTCCACCTATAGCAGCATGCATGCAACTGTCTACCAAACTACTCTCAACCGTGAGGAATGGGTATGGTGAAAGGATCTTCTCGTTGCCAGATGAAGCGCTGCGCAATGCAAGTCGGCCGCTCCACTAGGTACTCGTTCATACTAGTCCTATACGTTTGCATGTATGCATAAAATATCCTGGAGCACCGGCGTATTTGTCATTCTGTGTGAGACAAAGTAAGTTTCGCGTGGAGTTTCGAATTCTAAAATTGCTTTACTGAGCAATATATTGTGCCGCACAGACATGCTGAAGCTTGTTTGGAGTCACAGCCAAAGAATAACAGAGTAGCGCAAAAAAAAAAGAAAAGAAAAAGAACGGAAGAAAAAAAAGGCTCAGACGAAAGGAAACAACGTAATCGTATAGCAAGCGCACAGTCCTTCGCGTGACCAAAATGAAATGAATATTTCAGCGTAGCAGAATCCTGTCTGGATGGTATAAACAACCTTGAATCCCTGGGAGCACGACTGAGCCCCAGAAGAGCCGTCCGCGACGGTAATCTCACGAGACGCGAGGCCCCGGAGTTCGCATTCGCAGAAAAAACGTATAGGACGCTGCCGCATGACGGTTTCCGGAAAAGCCTTCACAATAAATTAGGAATTGGCGTGCCTCGCCACATTCAGCAACCGATGCGAAGCATGCAATGTGCCGCTTTATAGGCAGTGCATATGTCCAGTTCTTTTCAGACAGCAAAAGAGAAGCGAAATCTGGTCGTCATTTTACCAGTGCAGATAACAAGCGCCACCGAGCGCAGAAATGAAAGACAACATAATTCAATTAAACAGTCAGCACTTCTGCATGACGATATTTAACGCGAGCTTAAATAGGCTTAAGCCCGAGCGCCGTTCACAGTGGCATACAGCGTCGCTTGAATTCTTGCTGCCATGATCACAATCGCAGATGCCACTAAAACAAGCACAGCAAAGCGATATTGACGTTACCATAATAATTATAATATCTGGGGTTTAACGTCCCAAAACCACCCTGTCATCATGAGAGACGCCGTAGTGGAAGGCTACGGAAATTGCGACCACCTGGGGCCCTTTAACGTGCACCCAAATCTAAGTACACGGGCCTCAAACATTTTCGCCTCTACAGAAAATGCAGCCGCCGCCGCCGGGATTCGATCCAGCGACCTTCGGGTCAGCAGTCGAGCGCTATAACCACTAGACAACCGTGTCGGGGCTATTGACGTTACCAAAGTGACAGTAAAGTGCGTAAAAGCGGGAATGATCACGCAGCTGTTCCGTGCAGTTCCGGATATATGCACTGCAATGTCGCGAAGTGCAGATGAAGATAATTATCAAGCCTCCAGCTTCGGCCGATTGCCACTTAAAAATAGCCATACAAAACAAGTTGTGAACATCAGCTCACGCGCACTAACACTGATTTGAGAGCTTAACACTCCGTGAGTCATTCGGCCCCCTTATTTGGCATAAGCATGCGGTAGTGCTGAGCATAACCCGAAGTTCCAAAAGAGCCCAGTCGTTGTGACTTGCGGATCCTCTGTGCTCGCTTGGCAGCTAAGGTGCCGCTACAGTGTACTAGAAGGGGGCAGTGGAACGAACGAAGCGGCCGCGCCGCATCTCGGGTGATGCTCCGACGGGCGACAGTAGCGGCGGCGCTGTAGTCACTTTGTACTGAAGCTGTGGAGAGCGTCTGCATTTGGCGCGCGCTCGTCGCAGCCTACGAAAGCGTGTAAATGCGCGTTTTGAGCGCGTTTAATGTATTACTGAGCTTCAATCGGTGTCTCAACGCCTGCTACGCGCCATGGTGCATGAGTGAATATGCTGGCGTGCCAAAATTGCGCCGAGATATTCCCTGCTCTTGGAGCCTGCCGACCCCCAATGAAGGCGACAATCGGATTTTGCGCACATGCATCTAGCTGCTCACTGATTGCTGTGCGGTTTGCAAGCAGCACATCGAGCAACACTGACTACGAAGAACTAACGAACCAGCGACGAAAAAAAGCCTACAATTCTTCTGCCGGCAGTCTCTATACGATATATCCAGAGCATTGATCTCCGCATGAGCTCCAATGCGCTCGACTGTTTCATGAGTAACCTGAGTACAAATGACTCTATCGCAACATTTATATTAGTGACGGCTGAGTTCTGCCAGTTTTGCGCTGCTTCTTTAATGCCGAAAGGCTATCTTGTATAAACAGCATGCTTCCGCGGTTACGATGCATCGGTTATGCGACCTCTGAGGGCTTAAAATACCAGGAAGGTGAGCCAGGAAGCCGAGCCGAAGGCGCATGTTCGCCTTCGAGGCACAAACTTCATGCATCAGGGCTTAGCTCAAGCATATTAAAATGCGCAGATGGAAATGTAGCCCGTCGGTTATTCTGCCTAAATTCATTACAGCCAGTTCTCATTTTCAATGGACAGCTTATATTGCACTTTTCCTGATCTTCTATCGATGCCATTAGAAAAACTTCTTTTTGACAACGTTTTGCATTATAATTTCATTGCTTTATCTGTAAAGCGAGATTATGTTTATATATATATATATATATATATATATATATATATATATATATATATATATATATATATATATATATATATATATATATATATATATATATATATATATATACGTGGATATACATTTACACGCACAAATACGGACAGTAAGGTATCCCCTCCCCACCCGGCGCCTAGCAATTAATAAAATGTCCGTGCAAGGAACCTGAGGACGACCGTTAATTGTACCGGTCGAATTAACTTTGAGTTCCAATACCTTTGAGCCCTCGTAACGTCGAAGTCACATTTATAGCCCATTTGTAAAGATACGCGCCGTATACGCAGCTTCGCCAACGCGCGGTTAATGTTCGGTGTGCTTTCGTCACAATATCAGCACAAAGCTTTCTGAGCACAGTTAAATTCCATTAGAGCAGCTCAGTTACTCTGAATAAACTAGACGCCGAAACACCACCAAAAAAAGCATTAAGGCAGAAGAAATCAGAATAAGACACGCCCTTTTTGTTTCCTCTGTCTCCTTCTTCTGGCCGTCGTTCGGCGTCTAGTTAATTGAGAGTAATTGTTCTAAATAGCCCAGCAATGAGTTCGGCTCAATTACACTGAGATCATGAATATTCACGGTCGGTGTCAGCCTGTTTTCATTTTTATATTTTGCGTACTTTCCAGCAGTCACTTCGGCTACAAGAACTGATTTTCAGTATCTCTCAAAGGCATATATGAAGCAAGCATCCATTAAAAGCTTTGAAGTGTCGTCCATCAAGGCTTAAGACGACGTTTCCTACGCTTAATAATGATAGACACGCAACGAAAGCCACATCAGTGCCGATTTGCCGGGTGCCGCCGACGCGTCCAGCAGTTCTAGCGGCCCGTTCTAGCGCGCGGCGCCGCGCGCCTTCAGTACCGGGCGACTGCAGCGCCGCCGCTACGGTCGACGCGGAATAGTAGTAGTAGTAAACATTTATTAAGCTGTTATATACAGAGAGGTTGTTCGGGAAGCCAGCCCCTAGTGGGTGAGCTCCCTTACAATACCAGGTGGAGTCCCTAGTCAGGGACCCCATTGGTCGTGACCGCTGTCCTGACACGCCGGGCCATGGCTTTTTGGGCCGGAAGGTCCTGGCAGCCGAGCAGGGCCGCCTCCCAGTCCTCTCGGGTTGGGTTGGGGTTGGGGGGTAAAGAAGGATTGAGCTGGCATGCCCATACCATGTGGTAGGTGTCAGCCACCTCCGCACAGTACAGGCAGAGGCCGGAAAAAGAAGAATCAAAATGTTTAAGCACTGCCGGGCACAGTAACGTATTCGTGAATAGTCGGAGAAGAATTCTCTCGTCCGCCTTCCTGAGCCCTTTGCAAAGCGCAGGAAAGCGGCGGTGGGAGTCCCGATAATGAGTAGTTATAGCTTTAAAAGTTAGAAGAGGAGAGTACTCTTCTGGATCAGAGTGGTCATCGGTGGGCGAGGCAGTGGCCCGGGGAATGAGTGCGCGGGCGGCAGCGTGCGCTGCCTCATTGCCTACGAGGCCCTGATGTCCAGGAGTCCAGATTATTGAGCGGGGAGAGGGGTAACCTACCCGCGGACAGGATTTAAGAATTTTGGCAGCTAGGGGTGAGATCCATCCCAGTTCAAAATTTCGGCAGGCTCCTCTGGAGTCTGATATTATGGTTTTAGAAGTGTCATGTGAGATGGCTAGGGCTATGGCCACCTCTTCAGCATGAGTAGCATTGGGTGCGCGGAAGGAGAGACCATCCACATGCCTGTCTTGGTGGACTACGGCTGCCGTATACCAACCCCCGTGGTAAGCATCAGGCGGCGAGGCGCGTTCACGCCACTCGACAGTTCTAGTACACTCTAGTGCCGCGCTTCTAAGCTCGAAGACGCAAGTTCCGCTTCCGGCCGCGGCTGCCGCATTTCGATGGGGACGAAATGAAAAAAAAAAAAAAAGAATATCTCTGGATCGTTAACGATAATAATATCTGGGGTTTTACGTGCCAAAACCACGATTATATTACGAGATGCGCCACAGTGGAGGGCTCCGGATGATTTCGACCACCTGCGGTTCCTTAAAGTTCACTGACACCGGAACGTCAGGCCTCTATAGCATTTTGCCTCCATCTAAATGCGTCCGCCGTGGCCGGGAAACGTTCGATAGGACCACGACACGAAAGTGAAACGTGTCTCCATAGAATTAGTTGAAGCGCTTTTGGACGTTAAAAAATGCTTCAGCACACCAAGGCCACGGACTTAGAGCAGTGGATTTATGGTCCGTACCACAGACTGTCACTCCTACACTTTATGAATAAAACACAACTGCACAATTTCTTGTAAAGTGTATTGATGCCGCAGGGCAAACTGACGAAATAAAAAAAAAAACATGGCTGATCCCTCCGTCATAGGAATCGGTATAACACGAAAGTGAAACGTGTCTTCACAGAAGTAGTACTTATTGTGTAGTGATATATGAGAGCTTGTACAATGTCGATTTGTGTTTGACAGCTATAGCACCTTTCGACGTGGATGCACCCATGTTGACAGCACGTCTCTATCGCGACGACTAACGCCCATGATCATGACTAAACCGTTGTGGTAGCCGACGGTGTGAACATATATTTGGACACAGCGAATCGTGAATCCCGCGTAAAGATGACATCAACGAGCTCATCATCAACACTGGTACCCGGTATGCACTTCTTCAAAGCGTCGTAAATTAAGGAGAGAACGGCACGGTGTGCGCTTTCTAGTAATGGGTAGCCGACGCCTGTGCTCATGCATACACTACCACACACTGCGCTTCAGCAACACGGGAGGTAGAGGTTCGGAGCCTGAGCCGCAAACGCGTGCGTCCAGCTGGCCTTTGTCTCTCAGGCGCTGCTCTCGCTCCACCAAGGCACGACATTCGCCCGTCGAAATCGCGTCCTTTCTGCAACGCATATTGCAGCAGTTTTGTTAGTCCGTGCTCGCACCATTGAAGCAGTCGGCGGCGGAGAAATCCCGTTGGTGCACGTGGAAGCTGCACTACTCCGATGAGCCGACGCACGTTAACACGAAGCCAAAGGCAAAGAACGTAACTGCGCCAAGGGTGCCTCGGCGACGCCAGCGCGGCCAGTCTACCTCTCTGGTACCGAGACGCTGTAACCATGACCTCCGATATCGCATGCAATCACGGAGTAAGCGCTAGTAAGTGTCGATCGTGAAGCATTACTTCTTTTCACATCTCACAGACGGCGGCACCGCCCCGCTCCGCCCGCCGCGAAAGATAATGTGTGAAAGATATAAGGCGCGTTCGCGCCGCATCTAGCGGTTTCCGAGTTAGCTTAGTCGGTAGGGCGTCGGGCGCTTGCCGTCGCGGCCACAACGTCGTGGGTTCGATTCCCAGCGGGTTATCTTTTTCTTGTTTTTTTTCTTTCTCACCTGTTGGCGTCCATTTTATCAACGTCATATTCGTGACGGATGTACTGTCGGCCGCAAAAGTTTGCGGGATGTGCAGCGCGTGGCCGAGCGACGGAAAACTGCATTGCTGCGTCACCTACCGTGATGCGGCGGGTGTTGAGGCTATCCGCCGCAGCCTCTGCGATTAGATCCGGCAACGGTACGTTGTCTAAACGCGCCGTCGCTAATCGCCGAGGCCGATAGCCTCAACACCCGGGGCATCACGGTAGGCGACGCAGCAATGCAGTTTTCCATCGCTCTGCAACGCGCTGGAGATCCCGCAAAATTTTGCGGCCGACAGTACTTGGTGGACCCCGGCATAAAACACTTTCGTGTTAAAATACAACTTGCAGCGTGTACTGCAACTGCGCCGACATGGATGCACCCATGTTGACACCCACTTCGACATCTCCACTGAGAATTTCAGTCCGACTCCCTGGTGTCTCTGGCAGCCCCGGTATTTCGCCACTCGCTAAGGCTCGCGAATGCGAGAGGCGCAGTGAGTAGCGTGCGCCTCAAACGCGACGCGCGCGTGCGGGCGCGCACACGCACGCACGCACACACACACACACGCACACACACACACGCACGCACACACACACACAAACAAAAGACCAGTTTAGCCTCTTCTCCCTGAGCCCAACGTTTTTTTTTTCTTAAGACACTAATAATTGTGATAGGCATTGAGTGAACTACATCGAACGTGTGCATCGTGCTTGTGTGTAAACGTTGCTAAAATAAGAACTTTCTAACTCACCGAATGCGGGACTGTGCATATATATATATATATTTCGTAAAATATATTTTTATCCCAACAACCAAGTGGAAAGGGGCAGCCGTCGGCTACAAATGGCGACAACCACTCCTTAATTTATTTCTTATTTCAGTAAAATAGAAGCTGCAACTTCAGTGGATACCGGAGACGCGAGACGCTAGCGCGTAAACCTGTACTGTCATCAAGAACGTGAACGCGTGCGAAGCAGCCTGGACAAACGGACGAGCGAGAAAGCAAAGCGAGAAGAGAATTCAGAAAAAGGAAGTCGGAATGGTAGCGAGAACACTTATTTCGTACTATGGGAAATAACTTTCGACAGATTTCTCTGACTTGAAACAACTAAGTGATAACGATAGAAACAGATTGCCGGCTCTGCTATGCCTCATGTCGTCATGACTGGATGCAGACCGAGCCTTGCGGTGCACATTCACGTCAAAGCCGTTCAAAGGATCCCATCTGAAGCGGCGTAGAGGAAAAGGACACCACGGTGCCCTGCTGTCGTCAAGTAAAACAAAACAAAACAAAAAAGACAAAGAAAGAAAACGCCAAGCGTGTCACGCTTACAAGCGTCCCACTCTTGCAAGGGCAAGGACAAGTGCGTACTCACGCGCTTTTCCCTAATCTGAATCGACCGGCCGCCGCTGTCGACACTGTCTCCATGCGATCATATCGCAACGTGGGCTATTCTCTTTCGGTAGCGCGTGCTGCCTATACACGGGAGCTGATATCGGTATCGTAGCTATCGCTGAAGATTTATTAGCTCTAGGAACGTCACGACAGACCGGCTCTCGATGTCAGACAGGCAAGGCACGTATCCGTGCAAGATAGACGAGCAGTGAAAGACGAGCTAGGTCACCGCCTTAGCCGCGGTTACTCAAAAGATGGCAAGGTCGCCTCTCTGACCGGCCAGCCGAACAATGTAAAAATCAATGCAAAAACCCTACAAGTGAAGCCCGGCTAATCGGCAAATACGGCAGCTAGAAATAAATAAATAAATAAATAAATAAATAAATAAATAAATAAATAAATAAATAAATAAATCAGGAGAAACGGAGGCAAGCGAAGCTTGGCGTGTGCGTGCCCGACGTACTTCTCTTTCTTTCTTTTTTTCTTTCTTTCTTTCTTCTTTCTTTCTTTCTTTCTTTCTTTCTTTCTTTCTTTCTTTCTTTCTTTCTTTCTTTCTTTCTTTCTTTCTTTCTTTCCTTCTTTCTTTCTTTCTCTCTTTCTTTCTTTCTTTCGCAATGCGCAGCGCTCCCTCCTAACTTTTTCCTTCCTCCATTCCGGGAATAGGACCTTCACCCACATGCTTAGCAGCACAACACTTCTGTTGCTGCAGGCAACAGCAATGGTCACGCGTTCATATCCAGGCAACAATGAAATGTGGCAACGTGAAATGGCAAGGCACTTCGGTAAAAGATCAGATTACCATATCAGAAACTGCTGATCTCCGATAAGCCCACGATCGAGAGAGCATCAATTATTGGAAAACGGCGCATACAAAAATACGCATGTGACCGGCGCACCTTCGAGGGTCTCCACACTCGCGGGTGTCTTTCGCGTACTATCGCGTACTATCCCATTTATTCGCTTGAATAAACTATAGCGCTGCATCATAGCGTGACACTGTGTGCAGCAGTAAGGCTTTGGGCAATCTTACGACCAGACCATAGTGGCAAAGCTCACTTACATATCCGCCAACTAGGTTGCCTTCTCTTTACATAGAGAACTCCGACATCCGAAAGGTTGAGCACTATCGCACCATCACTCATGATTGCAGGCCCAGTAGGCGCTTTTGGTAACGGTAGATATGGTATTAAAGTTGCGGGAAAAATGCTATAATTGTTCCCGAACGTTTGTTAACATAGCCGCGAAAGCTATCGCTCCAAACCGCAGTTTCCATATATCTATCAGCGAGTTACCATGCGCGCGAGATAGATGTTCACAAACAAGATGTAGGGCTGAGGCCACCGGATGATGTGTTGGACGCGCGCGCATTTTTCATTCCGCCCGAAGAACGGCGCTCAAGAAACCGTGGAGTACGCAACTTGCAGAACCGGGAAGATGCTGCTCCTCGAGCGTGACGGGAAAATCGATGAGTAATCGGACGAGGGCAATCACTGGAAAACCTCGTTTATCGGCGGGGATGGCGTTACAGCACAGAAATCTTTCGAAAGGCTCTGAGTGACGAAGTTTTAACGCGGTCGAGAGAAAACAAAAATAACTCACCACGCACACAGACGATAAAAAAAAGGGAGGGAAATGCTTATCTAGAGAAAAGAGCCGCACAGGCAGCTGGGGAAAGCCGCACGAGAAAAACAAGTCAAACGATGGCGCCACTTAAAGCGATTGGATGCCCATCCAGTAAGCCCCGCAGGGCTTCTCCAGCTTTGCCCGAGGAGCTCCGTGAAGATGAGCGAGGAGCTCCCCCGCGCAGTTTCCGTCTCTGCTGCCGTCGAGGCAGCGGGCAACAGCAATAGCAGGCATAAGGATCTCGGCGCGGATCAAAATAGAGCGCAACAACAAAACGCATCTATGTGCGCGAATCAGGCGCGCAATCGCGGCGGATCGCTATCGTGTTTCACGGGCCAGATAATGTGACGCATGTCAAGTTGCAAAACAGGGTCGGGTATCTCACGCTCGAGACGCCTCGAAGACGGTGTCAACAACGAACGAAAACACGAGAACGGCGGGCAACATATAAGAAGACGAGCAGCGATCTCTATTTGCTGAAGTAGGTCGTGAAGGGGTAAGCGCGCTCGAAGCATGTCGTCGCGTTCCACGTCTGCCGGTCCGGGTGCACGGGCAGTCCTCGCTGTAAATAACGAGGACCCGTGGTCGTAGATCAGGAACACGTCTTTACTTCATGAAGGCTAGCCCCGAATCCAACTTCGTTCTCCTTTCTCCGCTCCATCTCTCGCGCCTCTCCCCGAGCCCATGCCCCACTTCTTTGTTTTCAACATCCTCCGAGGGGGAGGGGACGAACGTGACATAAGTCATTTCGTTTCTTCTAACATGCACAATATATGTACAGAGCTTGAGAACGGGGTCAGGTTCAAGACGCATGACACAATGTCTCTACCACCCAAGTCTGCAGTGCATGGCAGTGTAGCTACGTCACTCGATCGGAGAGGCGTTCTGTTCTTGCACCACTGGGGGCCGCGCCTCCCATGTGAATCTGCGTTGAAGCCTGGTCCGGGCGGTAGCGCGCCGATGTGGCATAAACATGATGTGCGCGTTTCCATCTCCGCCGTTTCCATCCTGGCACGGTACTGGTGGTGTGTTCCACATTCGGGTTCTCCTGCCCATGCTTTACCGCAGCGTAATGGCGTTGTGTCCTCCTCGAAGAACCTGGACATCTGCGGCGATCTTTGTTTCTGCGGCACGAACTGTGCGACATCGCGAATTCGGAGACAGATACCGGGATGGAAGCACCTCCTTCCGATAGGCTCATCACATCAGCGGCGAGTTTCTGTGCCTGGCTCTCCTTCTGCTCCCTGGGAACAAGCCGGTTGATGAGCTTGCGCTTTCGGCTCGCGCGATGACGGGTTCGCTTCGCCGACGTCCGCAAGGCACTGCACTTCATTTCCGGAGGCAGAAGCAGCGCTTTCACTTCCTTTTCTAGACGAACATCCCCTTGTTTGGTCAGAATCTCGTCCAGTTCCTCGAAGTTGAGCGGAACAAATTCCTGACGTCCAGGCTGTGCATCCAACGACGAAGACTCCACAGGAAACGCAGTAGGACTGCTAGCTTCCCCGCCAAGGAGATCGAAGGAGCCATCGTTGCTGGTGGGAAGGCAGTCGGCCGGTTCTTCATTTGCACGCTTCCTCAGTTGGCCGCTGACAGAATCCTGTTGATCTTCGTCCTTGACCTTCGCGGCACTGCTTCCACCATTTGTTTGATTTACCACTGGGCTGCCTTCGACATTAGTCATTGGTTGATCTTCATCTCGTGGTTCTACAATGCACTTCAAAATGCTGCCAAAATGTTCAACTTCTTCGGACACGTCTGTCCAGTAGTCTAACAGCTGTGCTGGATCAACAGAGTCAAGTGATTGTTGAAGAAGTTCATCTTTCACGCACGTCGTCGCCGCTTCGCCACCGCCAAAAGAGACTTCGATCATTGGATCCTGGTTCGATTGCTCAATGTTTCTGCACGGCATCACCACCGATTCGGTGTTATTCGCTTCCACTTCGATCGAAATGCTCGGACCTTTTTCTGGACTCGCAGACAATCCGCTTTCGTGGTTGGAATCTGAGTCATAGAAACTTGTCATGTCTCCTTCCATGCCTTCGGAGATGCTGTCACAGTCGTCGGCGATTGTACACAAACCAGCTTGGTTGTAGTATCCGCTGTCATGTCTGGCGTAAGCAAAAGGCGGATAGCACGTGTCACGCAGCAGAACAGACTGTTCGCGTTCAGACAGGAAATACTGCCCATCAGCGATGGCATACAAGACCTTCTCATGGTAATCTGCAGACTCATCGAGTTCCTTGTCAAGTTCCTCGTCTTCAATAACGTCGAGGATCTTCCTGTCCGACTGGCGGAGCTCAGCTTCTTTGCTCTTCAAAACGTTGACGTGCTTCATGACACGGCGCGCTTCGGCATCGGGATTCTGCAGCAGTTCTGTCAGGAGCGTAATAATCCGAGAGACGCTGACCCTGAGAGTTCCACGCACCTTCCGAAGACGCTCGGCCGAAGTCATTGCAGTCCACGAATGACCATTCCCGGGTTTCACGGCACCAAAAAAAGTAAATAACGAGGACCCGTGGTCGTAGATCAGGAACACGTCTTTACTTCATGAAGGCTAGCCCCGAATCCAACTTCGTTCTCCTTTCTCCGCTCCATCTCTCGCGCCTCTCCCCGAGCCCATGCCCCACTTCTTTATTTTCAACACTCGCCTTCCAATCACTTACTTTGGAACGCTTACTTCAGAACAACCGTCGCGTTCTAAAGATTCTCAAATGTGCAAGCTATGTAGCGTTACATGTGGTGCTACCTACACGTTCCATGCGAATGCGCTAAGCGGGAACGAGCAAATGTATGTAGTATATATTCCTTCGCAGAGCGAAGAGCACCGCTACAGCAATCAACAACGTGTAAATAAATAAATAAATAAATAAATAAATAAATAAATAAATAAATAAAAGGTCCGATAAATTGAGCAGTCGGAAGTCAACGAAAACAGATGTGCAGAATGTTTGGAGATTCAAGAATATTGCGTTTTATACGAGAAGGAAGTTATGCATCGTCAGCGTATGTTCGTGAAAAAATTGGCCGCGTATCTGCGTGCTTCGCTGCAAATGTCGTCTAAAGACGATAGAAGAGGCGCTGCGTGAGGTATGGACGCCATCTGGCAATACGTCGGGAAACATGAGTGCTGTGTTGCGGGCTGGTAGTCCCGGCGCAGCAGCAGGCGAAGACCGGCGGCGACCAATGCGACCGGCGGGGACGCCAGCCAGCCCGAACACGCAGTTTGGCGCGAAGCGCTGAAGCAGAAGAAACGTCCGCACTCAACGAGTACTCTCCACACACTCTTTTATTTACACGTCGCCTGGGTAAAACAGGAATTGCAGAGCGGCTCCCCATGGCATTCGTACAGTGCAATACAGAACCTAAACCGAAACACAACAATGAGCTCGTGCAGAGGGCACGTAGGAAGGCAAGTTTCAGCGCAGTCGCATTTTCAGCGCAGCTTAAGAAACTAGGGTCTTTAGAATTACGTATGTATGCATTTTCTATTAAAGGAACATACCACCTAATACTTACCTAGTGATGTTGCGCCTCAGATATGCGTAATGTTTGCTTTTTGATCGACAATGTACACAAGTATGAACCTAGTCAGCCGTTCAAGATGGCTGGCCCTTTGGCAAGTGGTTCAACTTTGGCCGAGTGGCTGAATCGAGTGACGTGCCGACAAACAGAAAGATAGACCAAACTTTCTCCGTATAAGTACCCCAAGAAAAACTATCATCTTTAAAAAAGAAAGAAATAATGGTAACGGCACAAGACGACGTGAAGCCGCGCGAAGGCGATGCCGTCCCTCCAAGCCAGAACATCTAAGAAGGATGTCTCCCCTGTCCGACACATGTTTGCGGGGCACTTCACAAGGTTTCCGCAGGGCATCTCTGTGCTTCGAAGCGCCACCGATGCGAATCATGGACATCAATTTCTGAGACGAACATATCCGAGGAAGCAAGACAGGCAGCCGTCGAATTGATGCACTCCGTAATGGCGTAAGCATGGAAACGTCACGCCCGGCCCGCCGGCAACCCGCTCTATTTTTCCCACAGTCATGCAGCGGGGAAAATAGGGCGGGTTTTGAGTATACGTCGCGCTCGCTATATGTATTACTCATCGGTACCGCGCATCTCTTTTGCCATACGTGTCATTCGGTCATTAGCTTACTCCGACAGCAGTTAGCCAATTAACTCCTTCTGTCACACTCTATATATATCAACCCGACGTTCTCCTCGATCGAGTGCCGCACTGTCTATCCTCGAAAGACGAAGCGCAACGCTTCCGATCACGGACCACTAGAAGTTAACGCCGCGCAAACAAGGTATACATTTCATTGCGCTTTGTGGAACGACATTAAAGACACTGTAGGGCTTGAGATCGGACTTCTCAGCCACCGCCATGTTTCTGGGCAGTACAAACGCCTCAATGGTCAAGCCCCTATGCGGCCAAGAGGGAAATTTGGGGGATTCGACAAGCTTAAGAATTACATGGCACACAGAATATAGTAGGAACAGCGTTGTGTTTGTTGCAGTAGCGTAACCAGAATTTGTTTCGGGAGGTGTTCAATCATTCGTGCGTGGGTTTGTATGTGTGCCTGCATATCATCATCATCATCAGCCTGTCTACGCCCACTGCAGGGCAAAGGCCTCTCCCATGCTCCGCCAATCAACATGTAAAATTAACCCCCCCCCCCCCCCCCCCCCGGCTACGCAAGTGGTTCGATGACGGCTGGCATCAAGTTGGAATAGACATGCACCACCGTGAAAATACGGGACATTTCAAGAAATTAAATAGCTGACAGATGTTACATCAGAAATATTACTAGGTTTAGAGAACGGCGTATCGGAGTAGTTTATAAAATTCATTTCGCCCATGATCTGTTTTAGATATGACAGACAGGTCATTGACACAGAGCGTAAAAAAACACAAACCGGTTTTTGAACAATGAAAATCTTTCTAACGTTTTGCTGAACTGTGCGAACATAATTGCACTCTTCACCAATTTAAAGTAACTCAAGTTTTGTTCAGACGAAGAAATAATGAAGCAGGTAATTTAGTCGAGTCATGCTACATTGGTTTTTGCAGTAGCGCGTAAGCAAAGAAACCATCGATTATCCTTGATAAAAACAATTTCATTGCCGAATGTGCATGCGTGCGTTAGGAATGGAAAAGTGAGCGCTGACTTCCTAACCGCATGGAAAAATGGCTTTATTTTCTTTCTTCTTTCGTTCTTCTTTCTATTTTTCTGTATTTTATAGCGCAGCTGTTTACCTCTAGGGCACGCGTTCCCGGGTTGGGTACCGTGGGCGGCTCGCGTCCGTATCGTCGACAGAACTGGAGATGGGTAAGGGAGAAGGGGAAAGAGTGGGGCGGCGGTGCTTGCCTCGGCGTAGTGTGGTGTTGCTGCTACAGCTGACGTGGAGCTCTACGAGAAACCAGAGATGGCGAGACGGCGCAGTGCACTGAGGCTGGAGGCAAAAGCGGAGAGGCGTCCACAGCAGCAACGCGAATAGAGACAACGAAAGCTGGACCGTGCAAAAGCGGAGTCCGAGGAAGAACGTCGCCGTCTGCAGGGGCTCACGCAGGAGGAACCAGCGAAGACGTCTACAGCAGAAACGCGAGTACAGCTTCGCTGGTAATCCGTCGCCACATCAATGTTGCGGCCCCACGAAATTTTCTTTTCTTCTATCCCCTTCTTTCTTTTTCTTTCGTTCTTTCCTTCTCTCCCTTTATTCCTTGTTTATTTCCCTTTCGCCTCACTTTCCGTCTTCCTGTCTTTCTTTCTCAGTATAAAGCCACTCTCCAATTGAAGCACTTGCCTAGTAGAGTATAGTGTCAAGCTAAATCGGACGTCGGGGTTGGAAGTTAACCAAACGTCGTTCGACCGATTGACTATGGCGGGCATTGGCGGCCCACGATGAAACTGCAAATCGGGCAGTGCGGGCGAGTGGCATACTGGTTCATCCTTTTCTGGTTTCACAAACGCGTAGAGCAAGATAAATTTTAACGCGATAGCGTCAAATGGCTCATTTCGCAGAAAGTTTGGCGTCGGTGACGGCGTCGTTGGTTGTGAGCGAAAAATCACCATCTTGTCCGTGACCAAAAAATCGAGAAAAATGCAAATAAAATAAATAATAAAATATATTCGGTTCGAGTGACAACCGAACCCAGGCCATCTCCGTGGCAAGCAGCTGTCCTACCACAGAGCCACGCTCTTTCCTGAAACTGCTTCGGAAAAAAACACTATATGAATGTCATGTAGTGGAAGGAGTCACCTTAACGCATGTACTACTGCGTGGCAGAAGCGTAGAATCGTGCCAGGCGTCAAAACACATGAATTGCGCAACAAATGGGTGTTTTAAAGGCCCACCCATTACAAAGCGCTCAGACATATATGATCATCATCAGCAGCAAAAGCATCAAGAAAAGTGAACAGCTGCGTAGGATCGCGTGTTGCTTTACGGACGCGTACTGGGCCCTTCGCTGATTCGCAAAAAAGGAATAATTATGGCGTAGTGGGCACTTAGTAGCTTTACTTGCAGTAGGCATTCTAGTATACTTTGAAACGGTCGATGTTACGCGCACAGTCGTTCGTTTCCTTACGGCACGGTTGAGGCATGCACCGAGAACTGAAGCAAGACTAGTAATTGAGGAGGCGATGCGCAAGGGACCCGATTAAGCTGTAGCGTTCTACTCTTGAAGGCGAAGCTCAAGCGTCCTCCAAGTTTTTGAAGAAACACTAAGGAACATTGGCGAAAAGAAACGGGCAGATGAAGTGCACATCAAAAGCACGCACACGGAATGGCGGAACAGGTCACGAAAATAGCCATTCAAGTACAGGGTCACTGGACGTGCAAACAGACAATCAGGAATGTCTGGCGGCACATTCCTGCTAACAAGGCATGATACTCTCAGGAGGAACGAATAGCGGCTGTGCATGCCAGTCTAAATCCATCTGCTGCAGAATCAACATGAACGCCCTAAAAAAAGTGATGGCAGAAGCAGAAACGGCAAACTGGATAAGAAGGATGTAAAGAAGGAAGGCCGCGGAGGTTTTCAAAGGCGACAAAAAAAAAAATAAATAAGAAGGAAGCCTCTGTATAATAACACATGGGGCAGTGCTTTGCTAGGCCTGTGCTGGCCGCTTGAGAACAGAAACATACCGGACTGAACACTCGCAAAGGGATCAGGAATAGTCCCAAAGCTACAATGTGCATCGTAGTGGAATGCGAAGATATTCACTCGGCAAGACAGAAGGGCGCTTAGAATAAAAGCGTAGAGAAGCGTCGATTAGTCCGAACACGAAATAATAATCCCCGCCACGGTGGTCTAGTGGTTATGGCACTCGGCTGCTGACCCGAAGGTCGCGGGATCGAATCCCGTCCGCGGCGGCTGCATTTTCGATGGAGGCGAAAATGTTTGAGGCCCGTGTACTTAGATTTAGGTGCACGTTAAAGAACCCCAGGTGATCGAAATTCCCGGAGCCCTCCACTACGGCATCTCTCATAATCATATCGTGGTTTTGGGACGTTAAACCCCAGACATTATTATTATTAACACGAAATAATAATAACTGCTGCGATTTTGCGTGCCAATATCACATGATTACGACTCACGCAATGGTGGGGGACTGCGGATTTAACTTCAACAAGCTGGGATTCCTTAACGCCCACCCAAATCTATGTAGCACTGTACTGTACATACGCGGGCGTTCTTGCATTCCGCCCCCGTCTAAATGGGGCCGTTGTGGCCGGGAATTGAATCCGCGTGCTCCAGATTAACAGCGTGACACCAGAACACGAAGTAGGTGGCATCTTTATCAGTGGTAGCGCAAAAGCAGGGAAGCGATTGATAGAATCGGAGCCGTTACACGCATAGGTAACCGCAAAATAGAGCGATAGTTGTTTTACTGAAGAACAAACTGATCAAGAAGAAAGAGGGTACAACAGTAAAGCGCTTTAATCGATTTAATATTATCTGATTATATCAAGCAGATTAGATGAGTGTTTGTCACCTACCCATATCAATGGTAGTGCCAATTTAAGAGTGCTGCTGGAGTAATAAAAGGCCAAAAAGAAAAAAAAAAGACGCGCATGAGTAAGAAAAATGACGTCACTTCTCATTTTTCTCTTTCCTTTGTTTTTCTTCTTTTCTTTTTTCTTTTTTTCGTCAGTTATATTCATCCGCCGGAAGTGTTCTTGCAAGTCGACCAACGACTGATGAACCGTACACCGTGTTTCTGAACGCATTGACTTCAGCCGAAACTTCGCACAACTTTGGCTTATTTAAAGTGGGTGAAAATGTACGCTATAACTAAGCAACGTGGGGGTGCTTCTTTAATAACTAGGTGAGTGGAATGCAGAACGTATACGCCGTTCCTTCTTTTTTTCGTTTTTATTTTCAGGTTGCAAGTTGAATAACTCTCTTTTCCAACGTCTCCGTCAAATCGATGTACCATTTCTTCACTGAAGTTTCAGCAGAAAGACTTGAAGTGGCGATCGGATGACAATAATTACATTGGTGAACCTATGTTACACACAGGAGTATACCAGGCACAAGATGCCCATCGAGGTCATGATAAAGTCTAATTTTCCAGAGCACTAAACCTGTTGGATAACGAACAGCAACAGCGTTAACGCATTGCTACATCAACTGCACTTACACAGGGCTGCGAAGTTACTGTACACATGCTCCTTTTATTTATCTTTTTTTTTCTACAGATGGATAGCGGAAAACCTCCAAAGTAATGCACAAGTTCAGGTAGCAGTTCTGAAGAAATAAAGACGTTCGGCTTTTACCAATGACAGCGCAACTCACAAACCACGTATTCTGGCTATTCGACGCTGATATGGTATCCTGAAAGGCTTTCCCTCAGCTGAAGGTAGCGGAGAAATATGGCGGCCATCATCGGCGTTCGGCGTATTCCATATTGTCCGTGATCATAACATAACCTACACACTGAGAGATATACTTTCAAGATGTTCAATCCGGTTCAAACCCAATTCGGGTCTTCACCTTCTGACATTTCAAGGACGGCAATACGTACTGCTTCGAAATGACTATTGTTAAGTCTTATGTGCTGCGCTGGAGCTTATCTTTTCTTTGTTTGTTTGTTTGTTTGTTTGTGTGTGTGTGTGTGTGTGTGTGTGTGTGTGTGTGTGTGTGTGTGTGTGTGTGTGTGTGTGTGTGTGTGTGTGTGTGTGTGTGCACATGTGTTTGCACATCTTTCTTTCAACCGCACTTGCTTTACTCTTCATTATTCTTGCTCTCATTTCTTAAAAAGTGCGCAAGTGTTTTACAGAAGGAGAGAGAATGAAGGCAGGGAGGCTGACGAAATGCAAGTCTCCGGTTCACTACCCTGCTCGATGCCCGAGAAATAGAGTGGAGAAATCAATGTGGAAAACGAGAAAGTTGGCAGGCGAGTCAGCGTCTAGTTCGCACCGGTCAAAGACGATGCCTTCTTGAGCGAGCTGTGGATGAAAATGGGGCGTGGTCATTGCACCCCTCGTGAAAGGAGTACGAGGCGAACCGTACTGCTTAAATTTACGGGCGTTCGAATAGTGATTTTTGGGACAGAATCGAACAGTGCCGGAAGCGAATGGAATCCAATCGAATAACGAGTACTTTTCGAATACGTAAGATTATATATATTACCTAATATATATATATATATATATATTATTTTTGTTCACAATCATTATAAAACCGCATTTAGTCCTAGCCTGTAATATAGATAGTTCTGCTAGTACGCACATGTGAGAAGGCGAGTCCGTCTACCGATATTTATTGCATATATAAATCTGACTGCTAGACGCCGCATTTTTTTTTTCAATTTTTGCTATGTTTGTAACAGAGAAAGAATTCCAGACAATATTTTGTATATCCTATTATTGGTCTAATTGGTGTTTTAAATGCTAATTTTTTCCCTTCTCTTGCAAACGACAAATGCACACCCGAGAGAGAGAGAGCATACCCGCCCCAGTGGTCTAGTAATCATGGTGCTCGACTGCTGACCCGAAGGTCGCAGGATCGAATCGCGGCCACGGCGGCCGCATTTTTGATAGAGGCGAGAACGCTAGAGGCCCGTGTGCTCAGATTTAAGTGCACGTTAAGAACCCCAGGTGGTCAAAATTTCCGAAGCCCTTCGCTATGGCGTCTCTCATGGTCATATGGTGTTTTTGGGACGTTAAACCCCAGATATTATTATCTGATTTGTAAATAATATACTTTTCTTTGCCTCTATGTTATCTGGTGCGTTTAATTTTATTATCTGCTTATATGTATCTTGATGCTCTTAATTTTATCTCTTAATTTTGAAGCACAATGTTTTGTTTCAAGAATGATTGTTATGGATTTCTTATCTACTCCTGTAATAGCTGTGTGTAAGGGCTGACGATATGTAAAATAAACAAACAAATGCACAGAGACACACATTTTAATATACACCTCGACACCGAAGGGTCGCTAAGTGGATTCGCACATCGTCACTCAGAGGAATTTCTCAGAACGCGGAAGAAAGCAGCCAACGATCCCCCTTCGTTAAACGAGTCAGCATAAGGCATAGTCGGTTCAACAAGAGACGCGCCGGTCTGTTTTGCTTCCCGATGCCTCCCCGCACATATCAACACGGCACGTCCGCAGCATTTGCCCTGGAACAGAAAAGAAAAGAGCTCTACGCATAACCTCTCCCACGCAAAGGGCACGTCCCTCGACAGACAACAGCACGTCCCACCGAGCCCGCACGAGCGGCCGGCACCGATCGGCAGCCTCGTATGGGAGGCACGTTGCCCACTCCCTTATCCAGCAGACATCGACGACGCCCCGAGATTTGGGCAGCAGAACACGTGTGCCACCGACTGGGCCTAGGACGATCGACCTTGGTTCCGATGCCTGCACCATATTAGCCCTGGCGGAGGGAGGTTCTCCCTTGCAGCGTGCGTCCACAATGAAGTCCGTCGAGGGACTCGGAGCTCGAGCGATCAAAAGCTAGCGAGGCGAGACTAGCGGCGGCGTCGATGTACAAAGATCGGCCGGCAATAGTTCGTGGCCTGTGCCTGTTGCGGTCGTGCACTCACCCTGACGTTTTGCTGTAAAGCCCACTGTACCACCAGGTTCGGCGTCAAATTCGACAGACCGGTATCCTTTAGTGCAGTGGTTCTCAAATGGGGTCCGCGCACCCCAAGGGGTCCACGAACCCGTGTTTGAGGGTCCGTGAAACCCATCCACGAAAAAAAAAAAACGCCAGGCCTGCGCTGAAACCGCAGCACAGTCACAGCGAAAGCTGGAAGAGCGGCGTTTCTAGAGCCCGTTGTAAGCTCTCTTGGGGCTGCAATACAAGTACACTAGAAAGGTGCCCACTACGCCATAAATCACAATTTTTGTGAAGTTGGGAAGCACCTACTAAGCCATTATTCGTCATTCTGTGGAGAAGCGAGGCACCAGCTACACGTCTGTAAGGCATTATGTGCACTTTGTTTACGCGACGACTGATGACGATGAAGAATTATGGCCCAGCCCTTTGTAATGGGTTGGAAGTTTTAAACGGCCCACCAGTTATGTAATTTGCATTGGGTGACGTCCGGTCGCCATTTCCCTCTCCCGTCATGCTGTATAACATACGTTGACGTGGAAGAGAGACGGGGGGGGGGGGGGGGAAGAACTTTACTGAGACCCCGAGGAAATGGATCATGCGCTTATGGGCTTCCTTGGCAACCAATACAAGTGCACTTGCGAGGAACCCACAACGCTATAAATTATTGCAATTTTACTGAGACCCCGAGGAGGTGGATCATGCGCTTATGGGCTTCCTTGGCAACCAATACAAGTGCACTTGTCAGGAACCCACTACGCTATAAATCATTGTAATTTTTGAGAAGTAAGGCAGCAGGCACTGTGCCATTTTTCGTCATTCTACGGAGAGCGTTGGTACCTGCTAAACGCATGTAAGGCATTATGCGCACTTTGTTGATGCTGTGCCTGATGACGATGAAGAATTATGGCACAGCCCTTCGTAATGGGTTGGAAGCATTCAACAACCTACTCGTTGCGCCATTTGCATTGTGTGACGCCTGGTTACAGAATTCGCGTTGTGCGACGCTTGGTGCTTATTTTACTCTTCTACCACGCTATATTGCTTATGCTAATGTGGTTCCTTCCCGACATGAAGCCTGTATAGCACCTTTTTGCAAAGCTGTTTCAAGCACCGGCATGGCTCAGAGGTTGAATACTGGGCTCCCACGCAGAGGGCCCAGGTTCGAACCTCGTTCCATCCTGGAATTTTTTTCTTATTTCGTTTTTTATTTTTATTATTTCGAGCGATACTGGTTACGGACACCGGCGGCGGCGGCGGACAACTACGGCGCCAAAAACGGCCGGTGAAATGATCTCATAACAGCTTTCGCTGTAAAAAAAAAAAAAAAAGGCGTTTCTCGGAGGCACACTATGTCCCGTGACAGCGTCCCCTTCCGACTTTTGATATGCTTTGCCGCATAACATTTTTGCATTGAAGTGGAGCTGACTTATGTTTCCCCTTCTCCATGAGATGGCTGTAAAACTTTTTTTTTTTTTTGCAGTTTTCTACGACATATGTACACCATCATACTTTTTCTAGGCTTGCATATTCGAACAGCAAACATGGCTAAAACAGGTTGAATGTGGCTGCAGACCACGCAACTTATTCACAAGCTGTTGAGATCGCATTGGCGCGGCACTTTAGTTTGACCATTCTTTGCCAGGGAGAAATACAAGGCACCTATTTCACGCTCCATGCTGTGGTAATTTATGAACCCCCCTCCTCCCCCTTGTTTCTCTCACTGCAAGGGGTCCCTCGTCACTTCCACCGGTCCAAAAGGGGTCCCCGAAACACCCATGGCTGAGAACCACTGCTTTAGTGTAAACCAATGGTCCGGCACACGAGATCTAGTGTCCCTGTACACACTACTTTTTTTGAAGCATACAAATGGACACTATAGCTCTACGCGTATGCTCGAGGCTTATGCTCGACGCTCGAAAACTAACGGGAGCTGTTGCCCTAAGCCACCATCGAAGCACGCCATCATCAGTTTGAATGAGACAGTGGTTTTCTGTTGCTGTACCAACCTCCAGATTTAGAGATCGACAGATTGATTTCAGGGATAATAGGGAACTACTCTGCGCTACACCACAGAGACAGATTGGACACTGATAGGTCATGGGCGAAAATACGTGAGGCAAGCTGTTCTCATCACCAGATAAACGGTTCTCCCCAAGAGATATAGAAAAAGCAAACCAGATGCGAATATCTGGTTTGCTACCCTGCACTGAGGTGGGGAAATGAGGGTAGAAAAGAGGACGTTCAAATTAGAGTGATTCACAAAGGTCGGAGGATCGCAAGGAATGCAGTAGCGCTTGCATGACCACGGCGGCCATCCACTGGTTAAGGTCGTCATCTAACTGGTTAAGCGAGCTCGAAAGGGAATTGTCATTCCGCCATGTTCTGCGGGCAATCGCACAAAATATGCCGCATTGTTTCTTCAACGCAGTGTGGTCAAAGGCTGCGGAGTTGGCCAGCCCTATGCGGAAATCATCGGTGTTCGTAAATGCGACGCCAAACCGTAATATACACAGAATGGCCATACCCAGCGTCCCCTCTATTTTTCTGTGCCTGGGCGAAGGAGCGGAGCGCTATGGGAACCGACCGTCGGCATTAGTGCGGCTTTTAGCCGCCGGGCGCCGCCACCGTAGTAGACCCGCCGACGCGTCGTCGCTCGCGGAAACGAATGCCGTGGCTGCATTCGAAGCTGCTATATGGTTCAGTTTTGGGCTGTATTCGCGTTGTTTAAAGTATAATGAAAATTTATAAACTGGAACCATGAAGCACTTGTCGTTCTGGGCAACCAGCCCATTTCGAAGGCACGTGTCTTTCGCGGCTATTTGATCGAGACGCTCGCGCATCGTCTGCTAGCCCGATACCAGAAAGTGCATGCCAGTGATGCGCGGAATATTTTTGTCACCGTTAGGTTCGCTTGACTGAGAGTCGGTTTTTGACTGTCTGAAAGTGGATATTTGAAAACAGCATTTGCCAGAAGCTAATACTGAAAGCTTGGGCGCTTAAAGTTCCCCGATGCGTGCTACCGTCTACTGGTGTAGCACACTATACGCAAGCCTGGAGTTCATGCGTTAAATAGCATGAAATGTCACTAGACTGCTTTAGGGATATACGTGATCGCCCGTTTCCTTCGTAAAGCTTTTGAGAATTACATTTGTTGCCACCGGGAGAAAGCAACAGCTGGTGCCAGAAAAAGAGTAACTATGCCAAGTGATCCCACCATTTCAGAGCTTAAACCCGTTAAATCGTGGTGGTACGAAAAACAAACACAAACAGCTACATATGCCGCGCGCTTCCTGCAACACTGATTGATGTGTGTGAACAGACGCTGTCGTTCAAGTATAAAGTCGTAGTGCCGACTCTCAACTTGAGCCAATGTGAAAGGCGTGAAAAATGGCGCGGCCTGTTGTCAGTTGCTTGAGCTCGTCTTTGTATTTGTCGACGGATTGTTGTAGCCTCAGTATCTGGCTCCTCAGGTATCCTTCTTTTCTCTTCCATTTGCCCTTTTCGGTAGTGAGCAAAGTATAGAGGCCGAATGGCTGTCGACCTGGACGTTTTTGTCGCATGGGGCAGCCTGCTCAGCCTTGTGCACTCATTTATTGTGACACTGTACAATAACGATTGTCGGTTGTTTCGCCGGTAGCGCATGTGGTGTCCATGGGCTCCGATTCTTCAGCTTCGGGACCTAATGTCAGCGCTGCATGCACATGGCGGCAATCGCGAGGCAGCGTTGCCACTGGTACTACATGCACTGGTTGACTGTTCGGATGCAACACGGTCACGTTTAGGGATACTTGCCATGCTTCGTTTTGTTACCTTGAGCTGCAAACGTGAAGGGCAGTCTGCAAAGAGTGACGCTACTGCATCCTTCTTAAGCCGCCGCTCCTTATATTCTATGAAATCTTCGCATCGTAAACGACGGTTGCATATTCTAGTGTAGTTTGAAGATGTATTAGGACACCAATTATCCCGCCTAATTACTGCAAGCCACCTCTACCGAACACCAGCGGCAGCTGGAATTTCATAGAACGACAGCCGAACAGTGTATTAAGGCGAAAGCCTTAGATGACTTATCAAACGCGAAAATTGACCGTCGAAAAAAAGGAAATAAAAAAAAAGACAATCGTGATTTCTTACAGTTCCATTTGCGGAGTGGAACACAACAGTATGACATACTAAGGCATTGGGGCGGTTGCAATAGCCTGAAATAGAAAATAAAACGCGAATACTATCAAACTCGAGTGCAAGTATGGAACCGGCAGCACGGACTGACAGACTGCCTGCGGAATACGTACAGCGGGGATGGAAAGACACGCGAACATGCGGCATCTGCATTCTTTGCTGTTTCGCATTTATTTTCAAGTGGTTCTAGCCTGGATGATTAATGATAACACGACGTCATCCATGACACAATAAAAGACCATCTAGCATATTTTTATTGCCACCACGGTTAGAGCGTGGTGAAAACAGTACGCCGCTATGTTCGCGTTTCTTTCCATCCCCCTGTACATGCGAAAGCTTGCAAGAAGTACAAATGCAATTAAACTCGGATGCATAAACGAATTCGTGAGCTTCGTGATACGCGCGGCCGTTCAGCGCCAGCTTCCGGTGGATGGATGGATGGATGCTATGAGCGTCCCCTTTATAACGGGGCGGTGACATGTCTGCCACCAGGCTCGAAGGAGAAAAAAAAAGAAAAAGAAAGAAAAAAACTTCCTTGTTTCATGTTGTCCTAATGCTTTATCTACATTGATTAAATCTATGTTATTATACCAAAAAATATAAGTTCACGGTCCATCTCTCTGCCTCTTAAGGCAGAATGACCTCTTTTTTCCCCCAATTATTTATTTTTGTACTTTATCTCTACTTTTCTGCCACCAATACTCTAACCGTCTCTTACTTATTTCTATCGCGGGCGTGTTCAGCTTTCCATTGTTGTCCCTAAAACCCAGGGCTTCATGTATAGACTCGTGCCCACACGTATACCTGGGTGAATATCGCCACATTCAATCAGTACATGTTCCATCGTTTCCTTAGTTCCCCCGCAGCATGTACATTGTTCTTCTTCGTTACTGAATCTCGTTTTATTACTACGCGTTCTAAGGCAGCCCGACCTTGCTTCAAACAGTAAAGCGCTTCCCCTTGAATTATCATAAAACCTTTCCCTCCTTATTTCGTTTTTTCCTTTTCGGTAGTTACTCAGAGCCGGCTTCTTTTCCATCGCTGTCATCCAATAAGTCCTCTCCGCCTCTCTGACCTTCCGCTTAATGCTCCTTGTTGCCATATCGCCCGCACTGCCAGCCGTATATTTACTGGTGAGCCTCCCTAGTTCTTTTTCTCCACTGCGTGTCAACGCTTTTTCTATACAAATACCTGAAAACCTTCTCTGCCCATCTACTCTTCTTCATTTTCCTCAGCCTCTCTTCGAATCTCATTTTTCTCTGCGCTTCCCTCACTTCAAAGCCTGTCCATCCCATATCACCCTTTACCGCCTCATTTGTCGTCTTCACGTGAGCGCCCAAGGCGAGGCGGCCCACCGTCCTTTGATTTACATCCATTCCTGATTGCACCTCTGACTTCATGCACACGACTGAGTTCCCAAATGTAAGCCCCGGAACCATCACACCCTTCCACAGCCCTCGAAGCACCTCGTACCTATTGTATCCCCATAAAGCTCTGTGCTTCATAATTGCAGCATTCCTCTTTCCCTTTGCTACCGATGCTTTCTCTTGTACCTCCATATATCTATCCCCCTCATTTACCCATACTCCGAGGTACTTGTACTCGCTTACCCTCGGTATTTTTTGGCCCTGTATTAAGACCGTATGGTCTCCGTGATCATTGAATACCATCAATCCACATTTTGTTGCACTAAATCCTAGTCCTAGAGCCTCACACTTCCTTCCGCATATATCTGCCAGTCGCTGTATATCATCTTGACTGTCCGCAAATAAGACAATATCATCAGCATAAAATAGACCTGGAAGCTTCTGCTCAACCATCGCTCCGACCTGTTTGTGTGACAAATTAAATCCAATGTTGCTACCTTCTAGCGCTTTTTCCATCCTCGCCATGTACAGCATGAATAACAGCGGGGACAAAGGGCATCCCTGTCTCAGCCCCTTGCTAATTTCAACGCTGTCCTTGCTACTTATTCCTTCCCATTCTATACAAACTGTATTTTCTCGGTATATTTCCCTCAAAAGCTGTACACAGTCGTCACCTATGCCCACTTCCTTCAATATATCCCACAAAATTTCCTGATTAACGTTGTCATACGCCCCGATGATATCTAGATAAGCTACGTATAAGGGCCTGTTTTCTATTTTAGATATTTCTATACACTGGGTAACAACAAACAGATTATCGTCTAACCGCCTGTCGATTCGAAATCCATTCTGAAGTTCTCCCAAAATGTCATTTTGTTCTACCCACGCTTCTATTTTTAATTTTACTGCCTGCATCGCCAACCTGTATAGCACCGATGTAATTGTTAGCGGTCTATACGAGCGAATGCTATCCTTTTCTCCCTTGCCTTTATAGATTAAGTTCATTCTACTTTTTCGCCAACTGTCTGGTACTTCCCTCTCCTGTAAGCACTTTTCTACGGCTTTCAGCAGTGCTTCTTTAGTGTTATGTCCGAGTTCGTTAATGAGGCTGACGGGAACCCCATCTAAGCCCGGAGTAGTGCGCTTAGGAATTTTTCCTTCGGCCTTCTTCCAATTGAAATTCTCTAGTACTACATCTTCGTCGGTTGCACTCCTTTGCGTACTTTTACTCACCGGGACAATCCCCTGGGGGACCTTTTTAAACCCGTAGTCTACTTGCACAGCGCCACCACGCGGCAGCGGCGAGCGGACGCGGAGCGCGCGCTCGACGGCCGGAGGAGAGCGTTCGCCCAGGCACTGAAAAATAGAGGAGGCGCTGGCCATACCTTTACTCAGACGTATTTTTCACGCCATTTCTTAATGCGCAGATATATGGCTATGCATGTTTTTTGACGATAATGGCGACCAAGGACCCCTGATGTTGCATTCAACGAACTGTTTACTTCCCATCTTCACCCCACAAAGCTGGGTACCAATGGCAGGCCTTTGTGAGAAACACGTCATCGCTTAATTTTCATTTTTGCATCCACTGCGGAGGTCGTTTTCTTCTGGACTCTACCAACGGGGTGACTGCGGTGACGCTTGCCCCCCCCCCCCCTAATGAACCCTGCGCACGCTTATGGTCAACGTGAACCTGTAATGCTTGTGATATTCCAAACTGCATTCCCGTATCCTGTCATTTTTGCGTTGCATATTCATGGCAGTATCCTTTCAGACGGTGTTTTGTTTTTTCGCGAAAGTGTTGTTGTGCAACTTCGTATACGTTTGTATGTTTCTGTCGTGAAAAAGTAGTATAGACAGTAATTCCAATCAGAACCGATGTCTTATTTATTCACGTTACTAAGCACATGATGTGTACTAGATAAGCGCACTTTGTTCTCCTGGTTAATAAAATAATTTTCTTCCTCCCAAGAAAGAAAATGATGAAAACAGTGTACGGCGATTAAACGAGACAAAATCTACTCTGTCCTCACTATGAAGTAGGAGAGAGACAGAGAGAGAAAGATTAAGTGAAAGGCATGGAGGTTAACCAGAAGTTTTTCGGTTTGCTACCCTGCACTGGGGAAGGGGTAAGGGGGGATACAAAGGCAAGGAAGGAAAAAAAGAGTAAAAAAATTAAAGAAAAAAAAACGCACACACACTCAAGCACGGGAGCATCATGTCGTTTAGCGAGGTCGGTTGAGCGGAGAAACTTCAGCAGCGCCTTCGTCGCTTTCTGGTTGGAAGCTAGAACGTTCCGGCACTCCAAAATTGATTGTTCAGAAAGCGGCTGGTCATCGAGGCGTGCTAGCGTTGCTGAGAGCTGTTGTCTTTGGGAGCTGTAGTGAGGACAATGACACAGGCCGTGCGCAATGGTTTCCTCGCTGCCACAGTGAGCACATGCAGCACACGAAGTAGGAGAGGGAACGTAGAAACGTAATCAGGATGCAAAGACAGGTATTGAGACAAAGCGCATATGCGCACAGTCACTGCTGTTCAGTGCGCAATATAAAGGTTATCACTTGTCAGTACATGAGTTGCTCATGACGTTTTCTCGGTAATCAATGAGGTCGTAATGGAAATTCTTCCTCATGGTGTCACAGCCGCTAAAGCAACCCTTGCGAGAATGTGAATGCCACCTCGACCAACGTTACCCATCTTGTCCTATCCCTATTCTGCTAATGTATACAGGAACAGAAAAGAAGATATTTTTCCTTGTTAAGGGAGAGCAAATCCGAGTGTCCTTTTGAAGCCCAGATTCCAAAAGAGAAACAATCTTATTTTGAGTCATGCCATGCGGGCAGCCGGTTCAGTGAAGCGTAGTTCAATGCTAGACAAAGTTGGTGGAAAGAGACGACAGAGTCGCCCGTGCACGAGATGGTTAGATGGTAGTCTTCCGTCTGCGGGTAAACGTCTCAGTGAGCTTAAAGAACGCGCGTTAAATTGATCTCACCGCAACGACATATAATCCTGGTGTCACCGGGAATCGACAGTCACTCGATGCGGTATACTTAATAGGTCTCTGCAACAGTTTCGACGATTGTGTACAAACCCACCGATCCGGCAGCTAGCGTACGCCCTTTGTATCATTGAGACGAATATAACCGCTCTATGTGAACTGTGCAATTTACTTTAGGGTTTTGCATATGTTCATCTCTAAAGAATGCAGCGACGCCACCATCCTGCCTTTCCAGCCGCCCCTGCTAGCGCTATACGTAGCGTGGCTGAGCGATATCGCTCGGGTAACCGATCTTACCGGCTCACTCGTTATGTCACCGGTACTTTTTTTCGCAACTTTATGACAAACAGTATTATTATTATTATTATTATTATTATTATTATTATTATTATTATTATTATTATTATTATTATTATTATTATTATTATTATTATTATCATCATCATCATCATCATTATTGTTATTATTGTTATTATTAGCACGTTCATGGAACCGCAGCTTAGTCGCTGTAGCGTTACGCTGCTAAGGTCGCGGTGCCGATTCCGTCGGCCAAATTCATCCGGAAACCCTATACAATGGCGTGTCTGATAATGATATTTATAGATATTTGTATCTACAAGATATATGCTCGAATTTTATACTTCATAACCACAGCCGCCACCACAAAACAAAGAAGAAGCGTTTGCTCGTTATAATTTGAACTGTTAATCGAAGTTTACAACATCGTCTACCCGAACACCAAACTGGCTTGTAAATGTCCGCGTAAAAGTTCGCCGACACCGAACTGGACACCCGAAATTGAAGGGACGCTGGTAGATTGCTAAGATTCCGTTCTCCCGATTATACGGCGCCCTTATTGACAAACGCGAAGCACCGATCGTATACCGTGCACTGACGGCACGCAAAAACAATGAAACAGAATCGTTCCATTATTCTAGCCCCAGACTGAGTGCCTCGTGTGTAGGTAATACCGTAAGATTATGTACACCATCTTAGCGCTATCATGATGAGCGAAATATGCGAGCTGGAGAGTGCACACCGACCTGACATTATTAAACGGCTCTTAGCAATAACCTACGCCGTTATCGCGTTGGGCCGGATTACCGGATTGGTCAGCACGCAAGCAAAGAAACGCGGAGTGCCCTATTTCCCCGTCCGCTATATACGCAGTCAACGCCATGTCGAGGCGATTGGATGTATAGAGCACCGGATCGGAGCCTCCGGCTTCAGTGCTCGGTCGCACCGGGCGGCACAAAAATTACTCCGGGGCGTCCCATTAATCTCATCCTCGAGCTGCCCAGTGGCGCTCAACAGCCATAATGCATTGCTCATATCGTGGAAGAGCAGCAGGGAGACATTCTTGGGACGCTATATAAGCACTTTTTATGGGCATTTATACAGAGCCTCGCCTTACAAGGAAAGCAGCGGAAGAATACACGGGAAATTCCGACTGCCTTTTATGAGCCCGGGGTTCGCATACCGTGCGTCGTTTCCGTGTCGGCGTGTGTGATTTTTATTTTGACTTTGGTTCGTGTTCTTTTCTTTTCCTGCTATTAGAGTATTGTTTCGTTAAGTGTGCTCGGTATTTAGCATTCCAGAGAGAGAGAGAGAGGAATTTCTCTTCGCGTTCGCTATATAGCAGCCCACGCGTAAGAATTTCGTTTTGTTAGCTCTGGTTTTAAAGAAATCCAAGAAGCTATAAATAACAGCAGCAGGCTCTAAGCGCCGCGGCACCTCCATCTTGTCAAGAGCGGTTTCTTCGCGATACGATGAACGGTGTCCTCGTTCGCAACGATGTCGAGGCCTCTGGAATACATGCAGATACGGTAACCTTCTCGGAGACCGTGTGATGGCTGAAAAAAAAAGAGCCCTTCATAAATTACCAAGCGCCAGAACTGCGGGATAACGCATGCACATAATATTACAATTATGCGAACATATGCATTACGAGGAAAGCAAAGATGCAAAATGAAGATCAGCCCGCACCTACCAATGGCACGAACCTGTACTTAAGCCCGGTAAAAAAAATAGAAAATTAAACGTCGGCGCGTACGGTTCTGAACGTCGAATTACCGCGAGGCCACGACGTCACATGCTGGGCGTAGTGGTGTGCAAAGCATCAAGCACTGCGCACCAGAGCATAACCTTTACTTGGCTAGGTTTGTCTAAGCGCGCACCCGCCGGGCGTCCACAAAATCCTGTGCCTGGAAAGCACGTGACATCGCACGCTCGAACTGACCGACGCCGACGATTTCCGTAACAACTTGCAGCCGCGGATTGGGATCCTTGCGGCAAAGTCCCAACTCGAAAGGAGCGCGCCACTGTGCACCGTATCAGTTGGCTTTTCACTTCTACGTAGGAAGCGTTGCAACAGCATGCATAGCTGCAGTGTGTCTGATGTCAACATTGTAGGGGTTCTATAGGCCTAACGGGTACATCGGCAGAAAACTCGTCGACGAGGAGGAATCAGGGGACGAGCGTGAGTTGAAACGCCTATGCTCTACAGTCAAGTCACAAAATACGAGGAAGAAGCTGAAAGAGAACGATGACGGTGCGTGAACTAAAACTGTACCAGACCATGTTAATAAAGACAATTCTGGCTCTCGCATTGCCTCATTCTTTATAACACAACCCGGCAACATCACCTTAGCGCACGCTTCTGTAACAACAACCTAGCCAAAAGAAACGCTTTCGTGCTCTCATCTCAAAAGAATATGCTTAAGGATGCTCTGCACATTTTCAAGCATTACGCACTCTCACTATACTTGTCACCTCACACTACGTATCGCACGACGTGCCCAAGCAAACATAATTGGGCAAACTTTTCTTCGATCCTCCTTGCAGTTTCCCAGTGCGTAATCTATAGCTGGCCCCGAGGGACAATGAAATAACGTGGTTGTGGCTACACCAGGGGCCGAATTCACAAAACTCACTTACGAGCAAATTGTCGCGTAAGAGAAGTTTTGTCGCGTAAGTCGATTCAAAACGAAGCGAAAAAAACGTCGTAAGAGGCCATCGTTATCACATCGGCCGCTGCGGTAAAGCGCGCTGTGACTGTCCAGGAACATGTCAGCGATGGTGATGCAGTTGCTATATTTGGTGACGTCACTGAAAAAGGCTCGTAAGTGGATTCACGAAGCAAAAAAATTGCGCGGAAACAGCGTGGCTACGAGAAAATCCCAAGAGTGGTCCGGACCACTCTTACGAACAATATGGCTGTTTAGAACATGCAACTGCGGCGGGTATCTGGGTGCCGTGGCTAATTTTGTGCTAATTCACGGCCATTTAAGGCTTCTTGATGATTGCTGGTACGTTTTAATTTATTTCGGCGCTTTGAGTTTCGTGTGTTGTTTCGCTTTTACGCTATGGACTGTATTGGCACTCGTAGTCGTCCAGTAAACTGGGAGTCGCAGTAATTAAAGAAGCCTATTGGGTGTCAATGGCGAAACATTATGCATGCAAAGACTTGTGGTTGGATTAAAACCAAAGGTCTACATGAATGGTCGATTGAAGTCGAAAGCGGCGCGGTATTTGGTCAACGTTTTTTGTTATGTTGTGTTGCGTCCGACTTCCTCCAGTGAGACGTCCAACTTATCATGATGTACGCAGCATTGGTCGAAACCACCACCAAAGAGGTTCAGAGGAGCACATCAGCTGCACGCTAATGGAAATAAAATTGAGCGTAGCATTTCAATTAGCCGTTATTAAAGCCTATTATGCGATTCCACAACTTGTCTAGTTGGATAGGCTTTAACTGCCCAATAGGCACGATCGGTGAAACGCAGCTGTCGCTATGCGCTTTGGGTCGATCCAGAGCGGGATCGTACATTGCAAAACCCAGCATATTATAGATGTGCGAGATTATGCATGAAATCTCAAACAAATCAAACTTTTCGATCTTCACTGTTCGGAAACCGAAACGAAACGCGTTTATACGGCGAGCAGTCAGAAGTAAATGGATCCAGTAATTTGAAATGATATCAAAAATATGTGCGAAGGCTCACGATTCTCGAGTATAAACAAGCCTTTGCCGGATTCACGTCCCTTCGATTACTAACTGCCATTTAACATGGCGTGAGAATATCAATTGAAGGTGGCTTCACCCATTCATAAATGTATTTTGTGCTCATGAGCGTCAGCTTGACCTAGAAATCATCGCGTAGATAAGGCAAAACCCCCGCAGGAGGCTACTATCGTAGCAGACGACGGCTTGGGCGAGAGGTGCAACTCGTGATTGGTTGGGAAGCAGTACTCTCTACAACAGCCCATCTTATGACGTTGACAAAACACTTCTTTCATCGCGCGCTCCTGTCGTGTTCGTCATATCTTCCCCCTCGCACATAAGAGAACTTTTTATCTTCTGGCGATCAACGCGAAAGAGCTTTTTCTAAGTTGTCTTAGCGCCTACCCCCTGCTGCGCAGTTTGTAAGAACAACATGGCGCCGTAAACTGTAGGTGTCGGCACCGATTTTCGCAAACGCATGAGTTCCTTCAGCGTTCGACTGGATGTGCTGTGAATACCGCTGCTTTTCCGGTGCGCGCAAGCAGTGTGAAGACCGACGGCAGTGTCTCTTGGTGTGCCGTGAAGCGTAGCGAAGCCTGTGCCACGGAGTGTTTATGAAGCGGGGATCGGCGCCTGTGTACCGACGGTAACTAGCACTGGAGGAGCCTGCAATGTGTGTTTGAATGTCGGTAACACAGTTCGTTTGCATCGCTTTCCAGAGTCTCAGTAAGGTGCAGTGTGGCATTGCGAATTGACAGCATTTTGGCGCGTTACTTGAGTGATTCCGTGCTTCCGTGATTCCGTACGGTAACGCATGAACTACGCTCTGTATTTGGTTCTTGCTTCGCCAGTGGTTAGCCTGACCACAAGCTCGGACCACAAGAACTGGGACGAAGTGCTGCCGTTCGTCACGTACGCATATAATACCGCGCAGCATGAGACCACTGGATACAGCCCGTTTTTCCTCCTTTACGCTCGTTCACCGAGGTACACTTTGGACACTATCTTTGCTTTCTGCAGTCACAACGACGCTTGTATCGCGGAAACCCTCTGCCGGGCGGAGGAGGCTCGGCGCCTCGCCCGATTGCGTACTCTAGCTTCACAAGAGCACTATAAATCCCGGTATGATAGTCGACACCGTCAGGTCACCTACAATCCTGGTGACCTAGTGTGGTTATGGACTCCGGTGCGGAAACGTGGACTGAGTCAAAAACTCCTCGCTGACTATGTTGGACCGTTTGTTGTGACAGAGCGCCTTAGTGAGTTGAATTATAGGATTGCACGCCTAACTGCCAGTGGAAGACGGTCATCCAAGACCGAAGTCACGCATATAGCACGCCTGAAGCCCTTTACTCAGCGACCCTCCAACTGACTTCTCGCCCGGAGGGCTTCGTCTGCAAGAGGAGCAATGTTAGTGGGTCTAATCTACAGCGAAGGAGCAGCAGCGACAACAACAACGGAGTAGAAAGGAAGAGAAGAACGACGTGGAGTACTGGCTGACACTCGCCGTCCGGTGCCTTACTGCTTTACGAATAAAGCTCTCTTACACACCACGTAACAATATCGTCGTAGGCTGCCGCCCACGAAAATGTATAAAAACTGCTTGTGAGTGGGCAGAAGCAGAAACTATACATGAAATTAATCCAAGAAGGTTCGAGAAATGCCGAGTTGGCACATAAGAGTGGTGAGAGATTTCTCTCGTAAGTTACTGCCTTGAAACCGCATGTGCTCAAGACTGCGTGTATCAGCATTGTTGTTTTATAGCAGTTCATCCTATTAACTACTACTCGATGTATGTATGTATGTATGTATGTATGTATGTATGTATGTATGTATGTATGTATGTATGTATGTATGTATGTATGTATGTATGTATGTATGTATGTATGTATGTATGTATGCATGCATGTATCTTTTAAACAAAAACTTACGTTTTTTGTTTAGTGTAACTTTCATAAAAATTTTGCTATTTGATTTCTAGTTCTTTTTCTATCTCATTTTCATTTCTCAAATATGTTTTCTACTGGGCAAAAATTAATGTAACCTTACAAAAATGTGTGCATTCAAACAAGATGTTTCACTTAACAACGTACAGTTCTCAGCAAGAAGTTGGGAACTATGCAACCAACCAGCAAAAATAAGTTTATAGGACAGCTCCTCTGTGTAACATTGCTTCTACACATTGCGTTTGTCGAATATGTAGAATAGACTAGTCGACTTCAACCAGCAGAACCAAGCTTTCGCCCGTGGCTGTACATACTTTTACATATGTGCGTGGTATTTCTACGTATTGTCATACGTGTTGCCAATTACTATTAAGGGCACAAAACTAGTCAAGCTGAATATGCGCATTGCCCCGCCACGGTGGTCTAGTGGTTATGGCGCTCGACTGCTGACCCGCAAGTCGCGGGATCGAATCCCGGCCGCGGCGGCTGCATTTTCGATGGAGGCGAAAATGTTTGAGGCCCGTGTACTTAGCTTTAGGTGCACGTTAAAGAACCCCAGGTGGTCGAAATTTCCGGAGCCCTCCACTACGGCGTCTCTCATAATCATTTCGTGGTTTTGGGACGTTAAACCCCAGATATTATTATTACTGAATATGCGGATTTTTGTCTGTTCACCTGTCATCTATACTGTAACTGCTGTTGATAAAGAATAAACTCGCGTTTAAAATTTTCATGTACTTACTAAGGGAAGAGTAGCCCTTTATGACGCAAATGAATTTGCCGTATGTTTTCCCAGGCGTACTGTTTTGCCCTCTCCTCAGAACTCGATAGCCTGCTGGAGTTCATATAACCATTGACAGAGGCATTACACGGAGCTGCGCAACACGACAGAGACCGAGAGAGAAGACACAAACACATCACTGTGTTTGTGTGTTTTCTCTCTGTCCCTGTCGTTTCGCGCAGCTGCTTGTAATGAATCCCACCTAACTAGCACGGAAACGTGTCCCGACAATGGCAGTCATCTTGGCTGCAAGCATTTTGGCCGCCGCGTGTCTCCTGATGTTCTTGAAAACACCGCGATGTCTGACCGGCGGTCGAATAGCCAGAGTCGTGAAAAGTAATGCCCAGGTATGATAATTGGGTTTCGGGACTGGGCACCCTTGCGATAGTAGTGGTTAGACTAGGGTAGCAGTTTGGGCTTGTTGGTTTGGCATGACACAGGTTGAAAGCTCAAAAGACGAAGACAGAGAAGAGGCTTGACACACACGAGCGCTCGTGTGTGTCAAGCCTCTTCTCTGTCTTCGTCATTTGCGCTTTCAACCTGTGTGTAGTGGTTAGAGCAAAAAAAAAAAGGATACTCTTATTTCTATGATCCGTGAGGGAGCACGGCGTAGCGCATTTGGGTATAAAGGGGCGTGAAAGAAGAGAGCGGAAAGACCACCTTCTCAAAAAAAGAGTGCTCGCAACACATAACCTCAGGCCGTGCTATCCATTTTTCCATTAAAAAAAATACGCGGGTGCTTGGCGACACTGCGAATCGAACCCAGTACCTCCCGCATTGTTGTCTGACGCTGTAACGACTCGACCACCGCTGCAGTGTTTCAGAAGAGAGCTGGCCACTGTAACACTTACTTCATTGTATATATATATTATCTTTCCCTCGAAAGACACGTAATTCAAGACGTCCGGTGAAAGTCGATCAAAAAAAGAAGAAAAAAATGCCCCCACCTCCCCGAAGGGAATCGTGAGGAAATGCGAATGCATTTCTTGCGCCGAGAGTACACGGCGCAGTAATTTTAATGGCGTAAATTAATGACGAGGCGAGGATTTGTACCGTAACCATTTATTTACACATTCATCAGCACCTGTTTGTGTTGTCATTGTACCTGACGGCCATAATCTCAGCCTTGTGGTCGCCGTTGGCGTTTCACAGCGGCGTCTCGAGCACACATTTCGAGAGGCGCCCAGCCAGCGGACGGGAGAGTGGGGCGCAGGGAGGAGAGAGAGCGAACGGCGAGAGAAGGAGCGGCGAAGCACTGCACCCAATGCCACCTAGAAGAGCGGTGCGGAGCCGGCGCGCGCCCGCGCAAACCGCGGTGAGGAGGCGGAGCGCGCGCAGTCACGTGGGGTGTGACGTCGCTGCGCCGTTGCTACAGACGCTCCTCTCCTTTCCTCGCGCCGTTGCTATGGGACGGCGGATTCAGGGTCGCTTATAAAGTGCATTCGCACTTAAAACTCGGGATCCTAATGCATTCGCCTAAGGTGACTCGAAGGTTAAAGCCATCAAATGGGGCTATATTACCGTGCACTTTGTATCGAGTGCGACATCACTAATCAACTATCGCTAATTGACTGTCACTAATGTCACTTTCACTAATTGAATATTCAATGTGTTTCGATTATTGTCGTTTAAATAAACTTTCACTAAACAAATCACTACTCACTTAATTTGCTTCGATTCTCATATATAAGCACAATCACACGTTCGCTCGCTTTTGTATGGCTTTTGCTCCCATAGACGTTAGTAAGTAACGCGAACGCCGTCTCTTTTTTTTTTCTTATTAATCGTGCGAACGCGCAGCACGCGCGCCCTGTGAATCCAGGCGCATGTGTACAGTCATGTCACTTCAGGCCGAGACAACACCGCTTCTTTTATGTTTGCTCACGCAAACTCCGCAAGGGCGAAGTGACTGCGCCGTGTTTTCTGAAAAGCATTAGCACGTAGAAACCTCCCGACGAATCTTCCTTGTTTTACGCGTGCACATATCTAAGCGTATACGATTGCTCTGGCATTCCAGCCCTGTCAAAATGCTGCGGTGAATCGGACCTGCGGCATTACGCTATGATACCTTTCTTACTGCTGCTTTGTATTTCTGTACAGTTCTCCGTAGGCTCAAAAGCCGCTCCTATGTCTTGTACTGAGATCTTCGTAAGAGATGCAGCATTTTACGTCTAGCTACAAAACACCCTAATGGCAACCATCATACCGTGCTCGAACATGCCTAGTTAGTTTAGTGGCAGCGCAGCTTCATGAAAATCTAACTAAACTGGTTGTGGTAAACAGGGGGAGACGTTTCGGTCACATCTTCAAACCTTCAATGTTTCAATTTAAGCGTGGTTTAAAGATGCAGTGCGTCTGGAGCGTTGTTCGCCTGCACTTGACGGGATAGCGCACGGATTATTAACGCCATCGAGCAACTAAATTTTTGTTAGCTATGGTCATCGATGAAACACGAGCACTGGGCTTCGCGCAAGACCCCAGGACGTCTGCGGCAACACGGCAACGCGTAAGAGCTGTAGCAGACGCCCGGAACTGGAGATGCAGCGAAAATACATTGGCTATCATCGTATACCCTCGATGCTAGACGCTTCGCGTGCTGCCCCTCTGTCACCTGCGCGCACTTCTTTCTTTCCTTGTCGTTTGATCGGCTTTCGCGTTGCCTCCTTGCCCTCAAAAGTGGCTGGTAAGTTAAATTCGTACCATTGCTATCGTAATCCCTCGAGATACGAGAATTCTTGGCTAAGAAATTGCGTAGGCAAGAGAAAGCTTTGTGAATTCGGGCCCGGATTAGTAACGTGAAAAGGTCTTAAGTGAGCCTTGGTGTGTCAGGAAGGCTTAATTAAATGAATACTTCTCGGGTTTCTTGAAGCTGAAATGCCACGCTGACGACCACGCGCGTGCGAATTCGCGAACACGTAATCATTCAATCTTGACTTTTAGCTGGTGAAATGTGGGCGGAACATCAAAGTTCAACCACTTCAAAACATTGTGCGTTCACCATTCCCGGGATTAAGTTACAGAAGTTAAGCGCCACCGATGCAAGAGTATTTGCGCCTGATGTGTCTCGAATGATGCCGACGCGAAGTCACATATCGGAGAGAGGGCGTGAGCTGGCAGGAACGAGTCTCAGTGCGCCTCAGTTGGGGCGGGCAAGATCCTTGTTCGTCATTTTTATCCCTAAGGGGCAAAAGGGCCGGACATCCGAACCACCGTAAGATGGAGGCGATGAAATATGACGGCGTACGGGATGCGGTTTCGCACGAGTGCGCGTCAGAATTGCCGCTCCGTAGCCGTGACAGGCCGGGCGGACTTGACGCCTCGCCGCGATGCTGCGGGCCCGTCACCGAATCACGCGCCCTGCATACACAAAGAGACGCTCGCCCACGTCGACCGGCTGCAAGCGCTGCGCCTAGTGGCAACCGCAGCTGCCTCAGCAAAGGAGCCACGCGTGCTCCGACGAAAAGCCCCCGAGGAATTTTCTTTCCCTCCTATATTCGTGCACAAAACGGGACCGGCCTGTCGAGAGAGTGACTTTGATGGAGGCCTGCGGACGAGTGGCTGAGCTCGGATAGCCGCCACGTCCACTCACACACACGCACAAACACGCCGGAAGCCCCGCGAAGACCGGTCGACCGGACGCGTACACGTAAACAGAGACGAGCTTAGGACGAGCAAACCTGACACTGGAACCAAGATCAGAGTGAAGGAAGGGCGGGGAGCGACCAAGGCAGCCGGGTTACGCACTTCGCAGAGGGAACGCGAGGAATGGAGAGCTCGGCTCGCAGGAAAACAACGCCGCAGGCAAGCAAAGTGACGACAAGTATACACTCCAGAGTCACGACACGCGGACAGACCATAAGCCGGAAGAAGACTGAACGGGCAAACTAAAAAACAGTGCCACACGATGCTAGACGAAAGTGCGGGCGCGCGAGAGGCCGAGCAAACAGAGAAAATGAAAGGCCAAAACAATGGGCGAACAATGCAAACCCCCCTAAGCCGCCAGGCAGGCCGGTCATAAGACGTGGGTATACAACGGAAGGGAACGAATAAGACGACACGTCGCTGGAGGGGATGCCGCCGTGCGGATATTTCATGGAGGACTTCGTTTTTTCTTTTGCTCTTCTCAAGACGTACTAATGGCCTCAGAGAAGAGCAAACAGTGAGAACGCTATAGATCCTGGACGACAAACACACGCCTGCGGTCAAGCGCCAGCAGCAAACAGGACTACAACAGTCTGCAGGTAAGTGCTATGAATCGTAAAATAAATAAATTGCGACAAGGGGTAATAAATCGCGCTAATAAGCTCCGACACCCCAAGCCAGCGACACCACTGTCATTCCGTTCTATTAGCAACAAATACAAAACCCCCACAGCAGAAACTCGCTAACAGGGCACTTATGGCATTTTGTATGGAACAAATGTGAATTGTCCGAAATACAGGGCCTTTTTGAGTGAATACGTTAGGGAAGCGATGACGTTCGGCTGACTACAACAAGCAGTTTGTGTGCGCGGCCCTGCGAGACGGAGCTCGTAGAAACTATCTTGTTCATCCATGCAAGTGCTCCTAGGCTTAACTGGGAGTTATAGATTAAGCTCATCAAAAAACGCGCGCTCGTTCACCGATGTAAATATCGCAGGGTCATCACGCAGGGTCATCAGGCAACTTTTGTTACTGCCGCGCACTTCCTCAAGTACCTTAGAATTAAATTTCCTTATACGGCGCATAACGTCTCGAAAGACAGAGAGCAAGGAGGATTAAAGTAGGGAGGTCAACCAAACGACCGTCCAGTTTACAACCCTACAGTCGAGGTAAGGTAATGAGGATTGAAACAGAGGGAGACGGTAAGCAGCGCACGCATACAGAAAGACGCACAAAAGGGTCACAATCCGCCTTTTTCACGGTGCCACCGCGCATGCGCCCTTCCCCTGGCGGAAGAGTCTCGAAACGCATCTTGATCTCGGAGGCTTTCGTTCTGGCAATACCGGGTGTCCTAGCCCCTACCAAAACCCTACCACCGGAAAATGCCGCACAGGAAAACGTAAAAGGCGGGTTGGTCACCGAAACCGGTGCTTTAGTGACATTGGCGACTTCAGCAGTCTGGCATTCCAATGGAAGATCACGGATTTCTGACTTTAGTGTGAAAACATGGCAACGGGCGATCCACTGTGTTTGCTGAAGGCTTACAAGCATTGCATTAGAGAGAGAAAGCAAGAAGAGGAAGTGAAAGGACGTTAACCAGACGAGCGTTTGGTTTGCTACGTGACAAAGCGGTTCCAAGCTCGTCGGTACGCCTACATGACCTCACGGTGGCGCATGCTTTTGCTGACACGAGAAAACTAGTTTCAACAGAGCCTGGTATTTGCTAAAGGACATATTTGCCGCAAGTTAACACACACAAACACAGAGAGAGAGAGAGAGACAGACAGAGAGAGAGATAGCGGCACTGGTGGACCTATCAATTGATTTATTTAGGCTGCAGACCTCCGAATATATCGACCAATAATCACATGTGCAGTTTCACAAGCTCGTCTCCGATTCATAAAACGTATGCGATGAATCACGAACATGGCTTGAATTTTTTTTATTTCTTATGTATTATACTTCCATTAGTTCCCGCAATGTCTGTTTTAGGGGCGAAGCACCTTAGGGTCTAGCCTAGGCTTCTCCGTTGTGTGGTGTCCGTGTTCACGGCACAGCGCCGCGTAAAATCCCCTAAAAAGATTTAACAATAGACTAATATCGACCATAATTGTGACAGAACAATATAAAACACCTAGAAGCACAAATCCTTTATATTAGCCGGCGACTTCAGAGATTATGGACCTTAGGACTGAGGTTTGTCGTCCACTCTTTAAGTCACTTTATGTCACTCAATTTACATTATATGGGGCAACGCTCGGGTACATATGTGAGATATAAAAAAGGTTGAACAGTACACTAATACCAATCATAATTGTGACTGAACAATATAAAACTCCTACAAGCACAAACCCTTTATACTAGTCGGCGACTACAACGTGGACATTATGCATGACCTTAGGACCTAGCTTCGCCCACTCGCCATTATTCACTTTGTGGAGATGCGTTCCATTTTTTTTACTTCTACCAAGAATCTTCATCGCTTGGAAACATGTTCGACAAAGGCAGGCCTTGCACTACGCAGGCAAATGTATACAGAACCATCTTTTACTAGATTTACGTCATATTCCCTGGCTCGTTCGTTTGTACAGCGCCCAGTCTTTCAGATGTAGGATTTCATAATATCTGTGGTTTTACGTGCCAAAACCACGATATGGTTATGAGGCACGCCGTTGTGGAGGGCTCCGGAGATTTCGACCAACTAGTGTTCTTTAACGTGCACTTGCATCGCACGGTACACTGGCGTCTAGCATTTCGCCTCCATCGGAATGCGACCGCCGCGGCCGGGGATCGAAACCGCGACCTTCGTGTCAGCAGCCGAGCACCGCAACCGCTACACCACCGCGGCGGACTCAGATGTAGGACTTGCCGTGCGTTAGGGGAATTTCGTAGACCACCCCCGTAGGTCATGAATTATTATTTTGTTTCTGGCAGCTTTGTCGGCCGGTGTCCTCCCGCGCGGTTCTGCAGCCGTGTCACAAAAGTGCGCATACGCAAAGCGCGCAACCGCTTCCCAGGGCCAACATCACTTTACAGCCATCGGCCACGAAAGACCTCGCCAAAGACACAGCCCGCGTGCTTCAAACCACGCGGACGCGAAACACCTGGATCATTCTAGAACTCACAACATGACACCACCACATCACCAGCGGTGATGAGACGGCCACAGCCCATGTGGCAACCGAGAAGACACGAGAACGGACACCGAGATGATACGAGAAGGATCTCGCGCTTTCCCAGGCTTCCCATGTACTCAGTGAACAGGTGACTAAATAGAAAGACCTGGAACTCAGGTGAAAGCCAATATAAGCTTGGGCAGGAGAGAGGAACGGACAGTTAGTCAGCCAGTCAGACAGCGGCGGCGAAAAAAGCCATCTGACCTGCCTGATGGTGGAAGGAGAGAATCCCCGTCCCACAGTCAACAAGTGTCATCAAGGATTACTTCACGATTACGCCGTGGAATGATGATTGGGAACAAGCACTGATGAATATGAAAGCACACTTAGAGCTCTCGAATATCTTGTAATGCATTCCAATGCAATTTGTATGTGCGCAACCTAAGCAAGAGGCAGCCCTGTGTGATCCTGATCGCTGTGTCCGTCTGCCAGTCCTGTGTTTTGGCTTATTGCCTAAAGCGCAGGATAGTCCCTCTGAAAGTGCAAGCACTATTTGGTTATCTTGTTCCGCCCTGGGGCCACGTCCGAAGAACAGCAAAGATATTGAAGTTGGAGTGCTGGAGAAACCAAAGACTACTCCGACCGGCTAAGAGCCGGTGTCTTCCCGCCACCAGGACGTGCTCGTGGTGGCTGACCATCTCGCCGAATACAGAAAGTTATCTGCAAGCGCCGCCGAGTTCCTGTGGCAACGTGCGGGATGGACTGTTCCTCGGAAGAGCAAACAAAGCACGTCCGACAGCACCGTCACCGTTCTTGAAAACGCCGTTCTTCCCGAAGAAGTACTGGGTATTTTCGAAAAAGTTTCGAAGTTTTCTTTCAAGCCAGCACCCAGACGCTCCGAGCTTCTCGCCTTGGTGCGACGAGGAGGGCAACGAGTTCCGGAAGAGCAACATGAACGTGCATGCCGTCGGGGACGGAGTGCACTGCTTCCAACGCACTGCAAGTAAACAATCAGCAAAGAAAACCTTAATGAAAGTGGTTAGCTACCTACAGAACAATGACCTCGCCATCTTACAGGCAGACAAAGAAGGCGGCTTCGTCGTAATTCCCGCCGCCACTTTCGACAGAAAAGCAACTGAAGCTGTAAATAAGAAATTCAAGCAGACTGACTTTGTTCCGAAGAAACAAAAACGTCGTGCCGTCAAAATTCTAAAAACATGAACCTAGGTTCGTTAAGGCAGGCTGTTGAGAGCAAAGCAAGGGGCCACCTCGAGACTTTCCACACTGGCAAGACCCATAAACCGGACTGCACCCTGCGAGCCATCGTTTCAGAAAAAAGATTCCTGGCAAAGGACGATTGGTAACGTCCTTCAATCGAAGCTAAAAATGATAGTCGGCAAGGTCCCCTTTCTAGTCCGCTATTCGACGGCACTTGCCAGCCTCCTGGAATAAGGTCTTCCGATGGCCACTATAAGGTCTTCGATTACCATCGAATACCTGTTCTACTTCTCCCGCACGATGGCTTGTTCGCCGCTGTCAGGCACAAAGTTCAAGAGTCCGGAGAAGTAGACTTTCAGAATGCGGCAGGGGTGAGCACAGAGTACTTCCTTGAACTGTTAATGTTTTATTTGAATTCTACAACTATTCAGTTTAACGAACATACTGTGTGCAGAAGGCCGGAATCCGCATAGTGTACGTTCGTCTGTTGCACCGTACTTTGCGATATATATCTGTCGGTGTTTAATCAGCGGGTTGGGCAACTAATCTCTGGGCAACATATGTCGTGAGAATTTGCGGTTATGTTGACGATTATCTAGTTATACTCCACGTGTCCGCGCACGATAAGCTTGATGACGCAGTGGATCACGTACTAAATGTGTTTCAATCAGTTTCGGTAAGGCTCATCTTCCCGCACGAATTAGCTAGGGATAATTGCGTTCAGTTCTTAGAACTCAGACTCCATTTTGACGTCAAATACACTTGTCGTCAACACCGAGAACAAGAAAAACCCCAGTTCCATTTGAAAGTGCGCATTCAAAGCTTGTTAAGAGGGCCAACGCACCCCTATAGCCTGCAAGTCCGCGCTTGACAAATCCTGTGAGCATAAAGTGAAAATCAGCTTCAATCAGCAAGTTAGGCGCTCCCTTTCGGCTGGCTACCCTCATAGTTTAATTTCAGGTGCTTGTTAAAGTCTCTTACAAAAACTGAAAGGTAAGAAGCCACAAAAAGAGAATTTTCAGAACGATAAACTGCAGGTTATACCTTACATTCACCGACTTTCGCACAACGTAAAGAAAGTGGCAAGCCGGTACGGGGTCAGGGTCGTCTTCTCGACTCCCTATAAACTCAGTGGAGTGCGCCCTATGGTTACAGGAAACAGTAAGCCCCAGTGCTCAAGAAGGCACCAAAAAAATACACAGAGTGTGTTTTTGGGGTGATGTATTCAGTTAACCTTACGTGTGGCAGCTTGTGTATTGATTGGACATACGGGAAGGTGTTTCTATGAAAGGGCGCGGGGACACCAGAGGCATGTAGTGAACAATGCTGGAGGCATCTTTGGCTCAACATTGTAACAAATGCAGAGGAAAAGATGAGGGCGGATGAAACACGTCCTGTAATTTAATTCTTGAAAGCACCAAGTCCTTGTTTATATCGAGGTACCAGACCGAAAGAAAGCTGTCGAAGGCTTTATTTAAAAAAAAGTGACAAGTGCACGCCGTCTCTTTAGTTATTGCCAGATGAAGCTGCTTTCCTGGAGAGTGCCCTGTAAAAAGAAATCATTTTTTGTATGTTTCTTGTTGCGTTGTTCCTTTGTTGTTTTTTTATGCTAGAACTTCAGGCGATCGCCACTCTTTCACAGGGGGTCTTACTGTTTTACTTAGTCACTTTCAATTCCGTCACCTTCACCTGTACTTCTGTTAAGTGTTTCTTCTTCATTGTGCCATATTTTTAGTTTTCATGTGGTTTTATGACATTTCATCTTCTCATTTGTTGATCGGTGAATCTTTTACGTTTTCTTCAAGCGATGTCACCACCTCATCCTTTCACCTTCGCTCATGTAATTTTTTTAAGTGACATCAGGCTTTTTCGGTTCCTGCACATGCGCAAAGCTCAGTGAGACTGGTCCCACGATTTGCGGTGTTCGTTTGACCGCTATCTTGGACTGCACACTTATTCAGCAATGTTATGTTTGTCGGCACATGCGAGATTTACAAACTGGTCCCGTGTCCAGGTTCCCGATTGAAGTATCTGTTCCTCGCTTACCAGAAATAAACAGTTGACAGCCTGCGCTCGCGATGTTCTGTGTGTTTCTTACTCGTGTCCTCGTCTTTTCGCGCAGTTTAATAACGTCTAAAATTCTAATGCATGGGCTTGCACTTTAGCGCTAGGCGATTATTGTAAACCCACCATGGATTTATTGTGATGTAGCCAGCTAAGTGCACATCTATGCGAAATGTTCGGAACTGACTGAATTAAGAATATGCGTTCATTGTGTGTTCTGTCACATCTGGGCCCTCACTCGGTCTTTGGAGCCCAAGCGGCGTTCGCTGGAGCTCTAAAGGACCTGCTCTTAAATGTGCGTGCTCCCGTGGGGCGCTTTAGGGGACAGATACGGCAGTCCCTGGAATCATCCCGGCGACCTTCGCGGAGTGTGACAAGCAGAGTTGAACCAGCTTGACGTGGGCAGAAAAGGGGTAGCCCATACGTCCTTTCACTCTCGCGTATGATAGCGACGGCAGAATTCACAGTAGGGGCCACGGCGGCCGTATTCGATCGGGGTGAAATGCAAAAATACCCGTTTACTTGGATTTCGGTCCACGTCAAAGAAACCCAGCTGGAGTGCTATTCTGGACACTGTCAAATTCCACCATCTTGTCGAATTTTGTGATGGAGGCATTTTAAGCCAATCAGAGAGGCCATACCAGCTCTCCGGGACAATCAGAGCTGACCAATGGCGGAATTTGGCAATGTGCAGAATAGCACCCTTAGTCAAAATTCATGCGGAGTACCCCACTACGGCGTGCCTCAATGATATTCTTGTTTTGTTCTGCTTTCGGTGCGATAAATACCAGAATAGATTTTTTTCTTTCTTTATCAGAAAGGAGTGTTATGCCCGACTTTGCCAAAATCTGCTGCGGCCCTTCACGTTACTGTGGCTTTGGTGTAAGAATGGCAGACTGGGCTTGTTGGTTTAACATATTTGAAGTTTTAAGGCGCGAATAAGACACGGACGAAGAATAGGAACACACACACGGAGCGCCACGCAACTGTGGTGCTGGGATTGGAAACACTTAGAAGAGAGCCCGATGAACTAGAAATATACGATGTAAGAATGGCAGACTGGGCTTGTTGGTTTAACATATTTGAAGTTTTAAGGCGCGAATAAGACACGGACGAAGAATAGGAACACACACACGGAGCGCCCGTGTGTGTGTTCCTATTCTTCGTCCGTGTCTTATTCGCGCCTTAAAACTTCAAATGTGGCTTTGGCTGTTGCTCTCGCTGTGGCACTGGCAAAGCTCACCATGTATCAGTATTCATGTTATTCGGGGCATTATTGTCCAATGATATCGACTCGGGCGCACCTGGCAAAGGGATCAGAAAAAGACGTTATGGAGCACGGTTGATAGAAAAATCGGCGTCTTTGGAAATCCATCGGCGTCAAGAGTGTTGATTTTTAACTGCAGCAACAGCTTCCCAGCAAGACGAACGGTTTTGCACCATCTGCTTTAACACCAGCTTTGGTTTAATTGGCAGATCCAGGCATTTCAGCGCCTAATGTTAACCTGAAACCATAGGGGAAAGCATTCTGCCGCCATAATGACAGAACTGCGTAGCTCAATGTGATGTGAATGTCCTCAATAATAACCGCCATAGTTTTCGTAACCTCTAAGAAAGCCCTCGAAACACGAAAAATCAACTGCGGGCTTCTCGGCGTTGGCCACGACCTTGCCGCTACACGGGCTCCACGTAAACTCCCAAGTCCAAAAGGCTTCGTTGATTTGAAGAGCTTGCGTTCGAAAACATCTCTGAAAGGTGGGTAAAACAGCCGCGAGTGTACAGCGCCGGTAAGTGCCAGCGCTACCCTCCGATTCGCAAGCGCTGCTGAAGAACCAGATATACATAGAAGAAATCCATTAGCCTATGCATTCGCGCCAGCTTCCAGCATAATCGTAAACGGCAACAGAGCGAAAACAGAGGCTAAGGCGTACAAAAAAATTTAAATAAGTAAAGATAGAGAGACACCAGAGCATGAAAGCTGGGTGAAGAAAGTGACGGGGGAAAAGGAAACACAAGAACGCAGAAAACTAGCCAGCGTGAAGCGGGATGGCGTGGACAGCGATGCAAAATACAACAAACAAGAGAGAATCACCAGCAGACGACACAGGGGTCGCAAGGGAGTCGTGCCGGAGAGGCGGCTTGAACAGGATAGACATGTGAACAAAAGGCGGCAGCGTAAACAATCTGCGCTCAACCTTCCTTCAGGCTTTTCCTCTCTCCCTGTCTCGCCTCGCGAGGCGGGAATTCCCAAGGCTCGCTTCGCCCCGGAAACGAAAATTAGTTTAGCGTTCGCAAGCGCGCTGTACCTCGTTTGGAACGGCAGTCGTTATACGGCTTCCAGCAGACGTGCTTTCGAAGTCTGACAATCCACTGCGGGGCTTTGTTAAGCCAGGGCACACTCCGCAGCACGCGCCCCGCCGCCGGCGCTCTTTGGGCTGGGACTATATGGGGCAGCCGAAATCGTCCGAACACGAAGCGCGCTCGGAAAAGACGCGCCCGAGGTGGGCAATAACGGGCGCTGAAAAAGCTGATTTCCGAACGAGAGCGACGCGTTTCTCTGCGAGGCTGCGCTGCCATAGGCGTGCGCAGGATCCTCCATTAGGGGGGCGAAGTTTTACCGCAGCGCACGTCCCCCTTCACCTCCCACTCGCTCTCTCTTATTGGTCGAGTCCGAAGAAACAAGCTTCGCAATAGATGCGAAAGTGAAAATCAAGCTATAACGTGCCTCTGGTTCCCGGCGTCCCAAGGATAAAGGTGGGAAGTGCACAGTTCTTGGAATGCAACATCAGGGTTCCTCGGTCGCCATAACCGTGAAAAAACTTTCACGAATATAGGCTTTCACTTTAAACAATGACGAGACAGGTCCGACAGAATAAAGGTGTGGGGTAGACCACTTGGCTCCGCCCTTCGATATCAGAGGGGGCGGACACCTCCCCGTGCCTCCATCGTGCGTACGCCTACGTGCGCCGTTATGCGCACCCCTGGTAGGGTGGCTACATTGAATTTCATACAATAACCTAGAGATTGGATTGGATTGGAACAAACTACTTGTGTCTGCAGTTGGGCGCTCGCGCGCCCCGACGAGGGCCTACGTCGTCTTCGGGGTTGCCGTTACTCGGCGCGGGTCTCCGCTTGCCGTTGCCGACTCGCTGGGTCCCTGCCTTTCGAGCGCCCCGAGGACCTGCTGGACGGCCCAGAGCTGTTGATCCTGGTCGTAGCTCTTCGCGGCTTCCTCGAGCCGCGACGGGATCGTTCTTGATCTCGCTTCCTCTGGGTGTTTGATGAAGTCCCACAAGATTTGAGTGTGATCCGCCGTCTCCCTCCGGCATACCTTGCACTTGTCGGTCGGTTATGTCTCGGGGTACATACGATGCATCAGTCCCGGGCTCGGTAGCGATCCGGTCTGGAGCTGTCTCAGTAGTACCGCCTCCGCTCGACTCAACCGCGGGTACGGGAGCGGGAAAGTCCTGCAAGCCAGGCGGTAGGCTTTTATGATGTCGTTATAGTCCGTCATGCGGTCCTTGGCTCCGAACCACGTCGGACGGTTTTTCGCAGGGGCGCGGTTAGTTAGCGCTCGCGCCGCTGCGTGTGCCGTCTCGTTGTGGTTGGCATTGCGTTCCGACGCGTCACCCGCGTGCGCCGGAAACCACTTAATTCTCACTTTTCTGTCTTGCACTTTTACCGCACGCAATACTCGTTCGGCCTCTCTACATATTTGGCCTTTGGCGAAGTTTCGCACCGCCTCTCTCGAGTCACTCAGCACAGTGTGGCAGTCGGGTCGGTGATGGCCAGGGCGATGGCCACCTTCTCCGCTTGTTCCGCTCCGATGCTTTTCACGCTCGCTGCCGTCCTTGTTGCGCCGGTCGACGCCTCGATGACAACCGCTGCGAAAGCGTTCTGTTGGTATTCGGCCGCGTCCAGATATCGCGCGTACTCGTCGTTGGCGTGCAGGTAGATGAGAAGAGCCTTGGCCCTCGCCGCTCTTCTTCCCTTGTTGTAGTCAGGATTCATGTTCTTGGGTATGGGGTCAGTTCTGGTGCGTCGGACCTCTTTGAGGACGGGGAGCTTCGTCTCCGCTTCGTTCGAGCGTCCTATTCCCAGGTCGTCCAGTATCTTCCTCCCGGCTTTGGTAGTGAACAGCCGCTGCTGTTGAGCGGTCCATTGTGCTTCGGCTATTTCTTCGAGCGCGTTGTGTATCCCGAGTTGTAAGAAGCGGGTCGTGCTCGTGGACTCGAACAGGCCCAGTGCCGTTTTGTACGCTCTTCTGATGATGGCGTTGATTTTGTTGCGTTCGTGTTGCAGCCATCTGTGGTAGGCTACAACGTACGTGACGTGGCTGATGATAAAGGATTGTACGAGCCTGATTAGGCTCTCCTCTCTCATGCCTGCTTTCCGGAACGTGACTCGTTTGAGGAGTCGCGTCGCGTAGGCCGCCTTCGCCGTAAGACGGGCGATGATGTCGCCGTTTCTTCCGTGCTTCTCGATGACCATGCCTAGGATCCTGATTTTACCGACTTCGGGGATAGCGTTGCCGGATTTGATTATGATTCGGATCTTTTCCGTATTCGCGTTCTTTGGTCTTGCCTCTGACGTTGTTGGTAGGTGGAAGCATTACGAACTCCGATTTGCTCGTCGAACATCTCATGCCGGTGCCCTCCAACCGGTCTTCTATCGCGTCGACGGCGGTTTGCAGCGCGCATTCGATGTGGGCGTCGCTGACCGGTCAACCACAGCGTCATATCGTCCGCGTAGATGGTGTGTCTCACGTGTTCGACATCCGCGAGCTTCTCTGCCACTCCTATCATTACCAGCTTGAACAGCATCGGCGAGACGACCGACCCCTGCGGTGTGCCAGTGCTCCCGAGCTTCTTCTGTTGAGTCTGTAGGTTGCCTGCTCGCAGCTCGGCGGTCCTGTCCGTGAGGAAATCCTTAATGTAGTTGTAGGATCTTTCACCCATGTTGAGTTTTGAGACTTGGGACAGGATCGCCGAGTGTTTCACCTTGTCGAAGGCTCTCTGCAGGTCGATCCCCAGGATTGCCTTGTTGTCGCGGGCGCTGCCATCGCAGTCGATGATATGGTATTTAAGCTGGAACATCGCGTCCTGCGTGCTCAGGTGCTGTATGAAGTGGATTACCGTGGTCGTGTACAGCCCTTCTCGTTCCAGGTAATCTTGCCACCTGATGAGCAGGACGTGCTCCAGCACCTTGCCCACGCAGGACATGAGCGAAATGGGCCGGAGGTTGTCCGTCTCCGGTGGCTTTCCCGGCTTGGGAATCAGAATGGTCTTGGCTGTCTTCCACTGCTTCGGCAGCTCGCCCACTTTCCAGCACTTGTTGAAGTACTTTACTAGGTTCTCAATCGAGCCGTCGTCGAGGTTCTTGAGCGCCTTGTTCGTGACGAGGTCCGGGCCGGTCGCCGACCGGCTGTTGAGGCCGTTCAGGGCCGCGCGGACCTCCTCGACGTCGATATCACGATCGACGTTCGCGTTGAGTAGGCCGCCGTACGGCGCGTGTTGTTAGGTGGGTGTAGTTAGCAGGTATTTATCATTGATGCGCCTGGTGACTTCATCGGCGCCGTGTACCGAGACCGCCCGATGTATGAGCTTGGTGAGTATGTCCCTTTGGTGTGACTTGGTCTTGGTTTCGTCGAGCAGATGCCGCAGCAGGTTCCACGTCTTCCCGCTGTGCATCTGCCCGTCTGCTGCGTTGCAGATCTCGTTCCACTGTTGCGCGCACAGAGCGCGGCAGTGATCTTCCGATCGCTCGGTTGAGCTCCGCCACCTGCTTTCTGAGTCTGCGGTTGAGGCTTGAGCCGTTGTTTCTTCCATCGATTGAGTATCGACTGTTTGGCCTCGATGAGATGCGCTAGCCGGCTGTCTACTTTGTCTATCTCCGCATCCGTTTTAATTTCTTTGGTCTCGTCGTGTACGTTCTTGGTGATTTCGGCCGTCAACGAGTTGATGTCTTCGATCTCGTCGTCACCATCTTCCCTCTGGTTTCTGGTGTGTCGGAAGGCATTCAAGTCTCTCCATCTGTGTGTTCTGTTGCTGGTGTCGTTGTGTTCCGGTATGTCGATTTCAACGATGGTGTGATCGCTGCCGAGGTCGGCCTCCATGTTTCTCCAGGTGATCGCGCCCCGGACGTCGTTCTTGACGAACGTGAGGTCCGGAGTTGTGTCGCGGGACACGGAGTTACCGATTCTCTTCGGATGCGTCGGGTCCGTGATGAGGGTGAACTCGAGTTCCGTTGCATCTTATTGGTACAGGTCGCGGCCCTTGCTAGGTACTTGCTGTAACCCCAGGCTGGGTTCATCGCGTTGAAGTTACCGCACGCGATCAGCGTGTTGCGGCCTGCCGCGGTGCTGGCTCTGTGCAGTAATGTCTTGAATCTCTCTTTTCTCTTCGATGGGTTGCTGTAGACGTTCAGCAGAAATATGCTTCCTTTTCTCTTCTTGACCGGGATGATTTCCGTGAGTGTGTGCTCGATCTTGATATACTCGGCGACAACTTTCCTTGACAGCACTGTGGAAGCTACAGAACCGAAGTGCATGCCTGCTACCGCGCCAAGAAATAGTACTAACGTTTACTGATAATTTTCTCGTTTTTCTTGCTGAAATAAATGCTGTTTTATTTATTATGAGACTCAAACAGTTGCGGGAAGTCGTAGGTAAAATACAGTTATTGTTCACCTCGCAAGAATGCCTTCCTTTTCTTTCAATTTCTTAGACAGCACCACCTTTTCAGCATGCCCGTTTTCCAAAGTAAACATGGCGTCCGTGATGTAGTGGGTCAGTGTGCGGCCGCAAACGCACCGTTTAGTTCTCCAAGAAAAATGTACTCGTAATATGACACTAAAATGTACTCTGAACAATCGAAATGTCTCTCCCGTTCACATTCCCTTCACATTTTTCGTGAATATGTTTTCTAAACGCGTTAACGATGCGAGCGAGCAAAACCGAAATCAGCCGCAAGCTGCCGTACTACTTGCGGAGCAACACGAATGTGCGGAAGCCCCGCCTCCATAGCCTTCGCTCCAAAGTCAAGATTAATTGTCGTCGAGTATAGTGTGAGGAAGCTGGCACAGCGATCGTTCAACCACCATGTGAATGATGGGAAGTACAGGCTTCGGATTGGATTGCGTTAGCTAGCGAACTGTGTACGGATCTTTTCCTACAGTTTCAGTTTCGTTCTTCGCGAGGCGTGGGTAGTGGGCTGCGTTGCAAAGCACTCAAGCAGTGCCTTTGTTGTTCAAAGAGGTTGAAGACCGCTCATTTCTTGGTTTGCTGCGACGTTGCAGCTTTACAGGTTTTATTTGACAGTTTGAGTAAAGCGTCGTTTACTCACCGCTGTGCATAGATGTAGCGTCCCATGCAAGTGCAGGAAATTGCATAGAGTTCACGTTTTTTTTTTTTTTTTTTTGATAAGCGCGTCTTGCCAAAACTCGTTCAAATTGCCTGCAAAACGACGGCGAAGCTAAGTAGACACATCGTCACGCTCCACTGACTTGACTTCACAAAAAAACGAGAGATGCGTTGGGGGCAGACCAATTGGACAGACGCACCAGGCATCGCAGCAGATGATACGTTAAATGTTTTTCACTCAGTACAATACTGTTATTTCCATAAATGGAACATGCGTACTTTGGAGGGAAAAACAAGCGTGTTTGTTCTAAGTGTGGTAAAAAATAATTCATTATATCGTGATACAAGATTTAGAACACAAATGCAGAGCAATGCATACCCTGGTGGTTGAATTTGTCCAGGCGCCTTCCATCTCACGGTCACGCAAACGTTTTGCAATAAATTTTACGTACAAAAGAATGAAGCAAGTTTTAATTGCAAATAACTTCATATCACTTTGTTTTACACTCGGCAAACAAGCGTCGCGAATCTCAAAAACCTAATCGATCCGGAGCAGATCCGAAGCCTGTACTTCCCATCATTCCCATGGAGGTTGAAGCGCCGCTCAAGGAGCCCGCAAAGACACTAACGCCAGATTCCCCTCTAGGTAGTAGGGTATGAAACTCTATGGGTGGCTAGAATGTCAGGTGTGAAGAGCGCGGCGCCTTTCCATTGACAGACAGCGCCCCGCAGCGCGCCTATGCCGCTAGGGGCGCTGTTGCAGGGGGCGCCCTGGATGTAAATCAAAGGACGGTGGGCCGCCTCGCGTTGGGCGCTCACGGGAAGACGACAAATGAGGCGGTAAAGGGTGATATGGGATGGACAGGCTTTGAAGTGAGGGAAGCGCAGAGCAAAATGAGATTCGAAGAGAGGCTGAGGAAAATGAAGGAGAGTAGATGGGCAGAGAAGGTTTTCAGGTATTTGTATAGAAAAAGCGTTGACACGCAGTGGAGAAAAAGAACTAGGAGGCTCACCAGTAAATATACGGCTGGCAGTGCGGGCGATATGGCAACAAGGAGCATTAAGCGGAAGGTCAGAGAGGCGGAGAGGACTTATTGGATGACAGCGATGGAAAAGAAGCCGGCTCTGAGTAACTACCGAAAAGGAAAAAACGAAATAAGGAGGGAAAGGTTTTATGATAATTCAAGGGGAAGCGCTTTACTGTTTGAAGCAAGGTCGGGCTGCCTTAGAACGCGTAGTTATAAAGCGAGATTCAGTAACGAAGAAGAACATTGTACATGCTGCGGGGGAACTAAGGAAACGATGGAACATGTACTGATTGAATGTGGCGATATTCACCCAGGTATACGTGTGGGCACGAGTCTACATGAAGCCTTGGGTTTAGGGACAACAATGGAAAGCTGAACACGTCCGCGATAGAAATAAGTAAGAGACGGTTAGAGTATTGGTGGCAGAAAAGTAGAGATAAAGTACAAAAATAATGAGGGAAAATAAGGTCATTCTGCCTTAAGAGGCAGAGAGATGGACCGTGAATTTATATTTTTTGGTATAATAACATAGATTTAATCAATGTAGATAAGGCATTAGGACAACATGAAACAAGGAAGCTTTTTTTTCTTCTTTCTCTTTTTTTTTTTCGTCTTCGAGCCTGGTGGCAGACATGTCACCGCCCCGTTATAAAGGGGACGCTCATAGCATCCATCCATCCAGGGTACAGCCGTCGCTAGATGTCACAGACTGCCCGTTGGAAGGCTACTACAAAGAAACGCGGCGTCATTTTTTTTTTAAATTTTCATCTGTTACGTGGTCTTTACCGCACGCGGGTCATGCATTTGAGAGCTGTGGTGCTAATGCCCTATAAAACGAAGAAAACTGAACGCTGGTGCTTCGTCCTGGCTGCTACGAAAACTCGGAAACCAAAGAACTAGGTTGCGTAGAGATACAGTGAGAGTTATTAACAAAATGAGTGTGCGCCCTATCACGGAATCGGGCGACGTTTCATTTTCTGGCAACGCAGCTTAAAACAATACTATTAAAAAGGGACGATTTGCGCCTGTGCCTTGGACTTCCGATGTTCGTTGCGAACAACGTGCTTGATATGGAAGCGCGATTACTACAGTTTGCTAATTAGATCTAAGTTACCAACAGTTCAAACATTTTTAGTTCGCATCAGAGACCATAATTGTATGTTTTCATTAAAAAACCTAGTTTATTTTTTGATGCACAGTGGTCGCGAATGTGCGCCCCTCAGATTATATTCGCACAAGCGCTGCTAGAGCCTGAATGTAAAAATGTAACATATTGGCTCTACAAGTAAACTCAGTTCAATCCTTCACATGGAATTTCATTATATGTTTTTCTCCTAATGATAAACGAATGCCAACTGGATATTTAAATGACCAGTACAAGATTACCTTGCTCACCTAACAATAAGCAAAAAGGAGAAGGCAGGGTTAGGCATCTTCTCTCGCTCTTTTCAGTGGTCTTTTGCATTCAACTTCCCGATAACACAGCTATACTAATTCCAGAAATATTCGCTATTGTTTTAGCAAACTCCCGTCAAATGGATCAGCAGTAGTTATAGCTACAGATTCTCTTTCGGTATGTGCAGCGCTTCCTGCGGCAATGAATTCAACACTCGTGAGCATGTTTCGTTGCCTAATGCCTGCAAACTTACAAAATTGCTTGCTGGGGATACCGGGCGGGCCTCACCAAGACGGGCCTCACCAAGGTCGTGTGAAGCAAACACGAGTGTCGCGTTGCGCGTTTTTTTTTTTTTTTAACACGAAAGTGTTTTATGCCGGGGTCCACCAAGTACATCCGTCACGGATATGACGTTGATAAAATGGACGCCAACAAGTGAGAAAGAAAACCAAGAAAAAAGACACCCCACTGGGAATCGAACCCACGACGTTGCAGACGCGACGGCAAGCGCCCGACGCGCTACCGACTAAGCTAACTCGAGAGATGCTAGGCACGGTGCGAACGCGCCTTATCTTTCACACATTCTCTTTCGCGACGGGCGGAGCGGGGCGGTGCCGCCGTCTGTGAGATGGGAAAAGAAGTAATGCTTCACGATCGACACTTAGTAGCGCTTACTCCGCGATTGCACGCGATATCGGAGGTCATGGTTAAAGCGCCTCGATACCAGAGAGGTAGACTGGCCGCGCTAGCGTCGCCGAGGCACCCTTGACGCAGTGACGCAGTTACGTTCTTTGCCTTTGGCTTCGTGTTAGCGTGCGTCGGCTCATCGGAGTAGTGCGGCTTCCACGTGCACCAACGAGATTTCTCCGCCGCCGACTGCTTCAATTGCGAGAGCACCGACTAACAAAACTGCTGCAATACGCGTTGCAGAAAGGACGCGATTTCGACGGGCGAATGTCGTGCCTTGGTGGAGCGAGAGCAGCGCCTGCGAGACAGAAACCAGCAGGACGCACGCGTTCGCGACTCAAGCTACGAACCTCTACCTCCCGTGTTGTTGAAGCGCAGTGTGTGTTAGTGTATGCATGAGCACAGGCCTTGGCTACCCATTACTAGAAAGCGCACACCGTGCCGTTTCTCTCCTTAATTGACGACGCTTTGAAGAAGTGCATACCGGGTACCAGTGTTGATTATGAGCTTGTTGATATCATCCTTACGCGGGATTCACGATTCGCTGTATAACAAATATATGTTCACACCGTCAGCTACCACAACGGTTTAACCATGAGCATGGGCGTTAGACGTCGCGATAGAGACATGCTGTCAACATGGGTGCATCCACGTCAAACAGTGCTATAGCTGCCAAATACGAATAGACATTGTACAAGCTCTCATATATCGCTACCCAATAAGCACTACTTCTGTGATGACAAGTTTCACTTTCGTGTTATACCGATTCCTATGACGGAGGGACCAGCCATGTTTTTTTCGGGAGACTCGAACTCTTGGAAAGCGTCACTGGCGACCAGGTCGTCAACATTCCTCTGTATGCATCATTTCTTTCGGAAACAAATATATCTTACTTCATCATTTGGACTTTTAACACAATTCAGTGCCATAAGAACATTCTTAGTAGCCGACGTTGACATTCTTGTCGTTCGAGAGAGCGAACTTATCAGAAGTAGAGAGGTCGGCCTGAGCTTGTGCGCTCTGACTTGCTACTTGGGTGCCACGAAACGCAGCGGCTCCTCAGCATCCGCACGCCACAACGCTGTTTCTGTCTCTTTCTTTTTGTGTTCTAAAGGCGGGCCGCGGTGGCCACACTTTCGGTGGAGGCGAAAATGCATGAGGCCAGTGTACTTGGATTTAGGAGCATGTTAAAGAACTCCAGGAGGTCGGAAATTCCAGAGCCCTCCGCCACAGCGTCCCTCATAATCATATCTTGGTTTCGGGATGTTGAACCCAAAAACTTATTATTATTGTTCTAAAAGGGCGTGGCTGTACGTCTACTAGCGTCAACGCGGAACAAACTGTCAACACAGCGTTCCCACTGGTGCCCGTGTATTCTAACGCGCCGAAACAGGCCGCACCTTTTTTTTTTCTATCACTGCGATAGCAATTATATGGACACACTCGGTGGATTTTTACTTTCGCCATCGCCGTCATGTCCCGTATATGTATAAATAAAAGCCAGAACTAAAAATAATTCAGAAGAAAGAACTCCGAAGCACGCGACCGGGTATTCGAACCTTCGACCCCTCGCTCCGCAGCGAGCTGTCTTTGACAATTACGCCATGTGTCATTCGTTCTCCAAGGTACGAACGGCAGAATAGAAACGCACGCGGCATTGGGCGAAACGCACGGGACGCCACACGTGGCGAAATTAAAATTATGCGAGATGCGAGCCACGCTGCATCGTTGCCCGAGCTGTGTTTGCATCGTATCGCTGAAGACCCACGCTTGTTTTCCGATTTTGTATTGTAGCGCCGCGCCACTCGTGGCCAGTCGGCCAGGGAAAAAGAAGACCGTCCGGTGGCTCCTAGTGGCGCGAGCTAGTGGGAACGCTATGGCTCTTGTAGGCTTATGCCACTGGAGGGAAGCGTGCAACCAAATTTGCTGGTCTTCCTGCGAGACACTGGGCTGTCCAACACGTGGTGACAGACACTTCAGATTCAGGAGATGCTCAGGCGGAACAATTAGCCGCCATGCAGGCCAGGCTAACCCCGCCTGCTGCAACGTCACAACCACCACCACCACCACCACAAAACGAGACGGCTGAACCAGAATCACAGTATATATCTTACACCGTGACCAGAATCCTGAGGCTAGAATTACAGCGCAAACGCACAAGACACCCACGAAGAAAAGAAACGTACGACACAAGCGCTGACTAACAAGTGCTTTATTATTTCATACGTCAATGCATATATAAGCAAAAGGCAAACTTACCACACATGCACATACAACAATAGCTCTAAAACAAAACGTGTAACAAGGATGATACATGAAATCATATTCAGATGGGTGCAGGGACAAAGAAGTAAAGAAGAAGTAAAACGGACAAAGAAGTGCGTTTGAGCTGTAATTTTTGCTTCAGGAATATGTACCAACTAATGAAGTTTTATTTTAGTGACCAGAATCGGCGCCCACAGAGAGCGTGAGCCGTGGCTTCATTCATTCATTCATTCATTCATTCATTTACGCAGAGGCAGCGGATTTGCACGGCGATTCTAAAGGAGATGCATTAAACCATCTAGGCGGCTTGCTATACTAACAGCCATGCGGGCTATTGTATGCATAATTTGTGCGAAGAGGGCTCGTGACTTCAACTGAACACGATTCCCCAAATAGCAGAGAAAATTTCCATTTGGTCTCATCCAATTACAGACGGACAGACAGACATAGAACTTTATTTGGGTCCTAAGAAGCGCTACTCTTAAAGCAACGCCGCGGGCCGCTCCCACGTGGGGACGGGGAGGCCTAGTCTCACCGCCGCATCATGGGCTCTCTGGACAGCCCGTAGTTGTGGTAAAAACTGTGAACTTCGTAAGGCAGGGTCCCAATCCTGTTCTGCCAGCCGATTTAGGCCCCGTAACGAGGGGCACCGCCAGAGCATATGTTCAAAGTTACTGACCTCCCCGCAGTCAGGGCAGGTGTACTCGAAAGCCTCCGAAGAGACGATGCTGAGGAAAGATAGACTAGGATAAGACCTAGTCTGTAGCATTCTAAAGGTGATGGCCTGAGGTCTAGACAACATGCTGCGCGGAGGAGGAAAAGACCGCCTACTCAACTAGTAGTGTTTAGTGACTTCATTGAAAGTATAAGTAAAGCGTCCCCAAACACCCCACAGTCAACCTGCGGACCTACGTCAACCCAATTCCAGAGGTTTAAAACATAGCAGCTAGAGAGAGTGAGAGAGAAGGAAAAGGCAGGTAGCTTATCCAGGCTGAGTCCGGTTGACTACCCTAGCTGCACTGGGAAGAGAGACTGTTGGAAACCTGATATCGTAACTGATCAAGTATGTGTTACAGTGTCAAATTATTCGAGGTTGCCCGGAAGCCTGCGAGCAAAGTGCGCAAAGGTGAAAAGTTACGCAAGACTCGAGCGTCGATATGAGTGTCGATGCAAAGTAGAGGGCGCCCGAAATGATTCGATCACTTATTACACTCAAGATAGAGCGCCATCGGGTTGAATAGCCCCTTCAGTCACGAATTATGATGCAGTGTCTGTAAATGCGTCAAATTCGCATGGCATAATTCGAAAGTGCTCAGTAATATATTCCAAGCAAGAAAATGAATGAATGTATTGTTTTGCGTGAGTTTCAGTAAATAATGTTAATTAGCATGTAACTCATCTAATTGTTCTGCCATCAGTAAACTTCAATACTTGCATAAATAGAATCAACTATTAGGCCCAAAAACATGCACAGTTTGTTTTTTCGTTGTATTTGTTTCGAGCGGAGAAAAGAAATACTCTTGACGTTGGACCTGGAACGCGGCACGTCGAACGATCGTCTAACATGGTAGCGTTTCCAGCAAAGTGAACCTCTGCAGCAATTCGCAATGCCCACGAACTATACACCAGAGCACGCCTGTCTCGCACCCAGGCTGCTGGCGAGCCGAGCGGATACTCTCGCACCCAGACGCTAGGCTGACCGGGCTGCCGAGGCGCGCGCGGGCAGCACCAAGTAAACAGGGCAAGCTGCAGTTCTGAGGCTTTAAAGTGCGAAAAAGTACCCGTTCACGCCGCTTCACCGTGTAAGAGCTCGTCTGGGCACTACTGCGTTGTCTTTGGATGCCAAAACAAGCAGCGCAACAAGAGGATATTAGCGTTGTCTGCGACGATTACGACGCGCCACGGAAATAGTGCCGGTGTGGTGTTTTAAGCTTCGCCGCGAGTGGATAACTGTGATTCAAGCAAAAAAACTAGGAGCCGAGTGAAAATGCGCGAGTAAGTACACTAATTGCGTGTATTCTGCAGTGTGATGCCCACCTATTTCATTTTGCGAACCTGATTTGCGTGACACGCAGCTGGGTTGAATGCAGGCGCGAGCTTTGTGTGGGGGTGCACTTCATACCTTTGAGCGTTTCCTTTGACGAAAGTCTCGTGCAAGGTAGTGCTTTCAAGGCCAAGCAATCAGCATGCTTTGCCACTTTCAACGTAGTATTAAGCTTTAGTGATTTGATGGCATCCACGCCTTCGAGATTTCGTCTTCAAAAGGTAATAAATGGCACGGTGCTCCTCAACAGCTGGTCAGAATTTCGTGCTTTCATTGCAGCGTTTGATGTCCCCAAATTTATTTGGACACGAGGCATCCAGCTGCACATAATACATATATTGGCACGTAAGTAAACAGTACTCGCGCCAGTGTCCTTTACGTCGCAGGCGTAGCTAACCGGCTTAACTAAGAGTAGCACAGTTTCGCTTGTAAAGCATCATCGTTACATGAATAAAATCGCGCAGGTAGCTTCCAATGGGATCGCTGAACGATACTGCAGGTTATACTCTCTGATAGCACGCTTTTGTGAGCAAGACGCATTATTGTAAGAGCGCTCGTGAAACAAAAATTACGTTCCGCGAAACTACCCGTAAAGCGTACTCTAATTATTACGCGATGCATGCTGAAATGATCACATTCCACAAAACTTTGTGCACAACTTGTAATATGGCGCAACAAAACATCGTTTCACTCTTTCGCGAGCTGCACTGCAATTACGATTCACGCGTACCACAGCGAGAACGTTTTTTTTTACAAATGTAACAGCGTACGTATCTGACGAGGTGGCTTCCGCAGCTCACTCAGCAGGTACTGTATACATTGTGGACTTGCATGAGCAAGATGTTCTTGATGTTCCAATAAAATCAGCGAAAATGTCCAGGCTGGAAAAGACGCGAAACACGCTCTCCGACGGGCTGAGTTTCGGGAGTTACACGTTTGCTCTGTGTAGCGTCTGCTGGCGTGGCAGCCCGCGCATGTTTTTCGTCGCGTGTGCGATAGATGGCGCGACGCGCGATGCAAATATGGCGATGCGCATGGAATTCTCTGTGTTCTGGTCTATAGGTGGCGCGCCGTGCTTTTCAATATGGCGCCAGGAGGAGGGTCAACCCGATTGTTAGCATAGGAACAGATAGGACGTGCGGACGTACGGACCGTGCCACTCTCACCGGATGAAGTCATGAGCTGCGCTGAAATGGATATGAGACTAAAATACTTTCCCAAACCATGGAAAGTGCTAAGTACTCGCCACCTAATTATTTGCTGCGAAGTGAAAGGTTACATTTCAGCTCCGTTACCGTGCATAACGATGCTTTGCGAAATCCTGTGCGTGCTACATAAACCTGTATGAACTAAAATTGACGTATGATCTGAACGGCACTCCGAGGTAGTACGTACCGAGCCTGCCTGACGGATTTGCCGCAGTAGTAGGCCGTCAGCGAGTAGCGCCATCGCTGCTGCGCGTGATGATGGCTTGCAAACATAAAAGTGTTCTGTGATAATACCCGTCGTCATTACTTGCGCAGTCGAAAACGCGGAGTTACGTCTTCAACGGAACACAAGCATTTAACATGCCATTCAGTAGCGCTTGTGTCACAGCCATGCTGAGACTCTAGCCGTGCGTACTTCAATCGCATGTTGCAGGTTCGATCAGCACGATCGAAACATGAACATCGAAAAGAATAAACACGTATGCTTTTCGCAACGTCGAAGAAGTTCGCCGAGAGGCGTGGATTGTGGCCGTGACTGCACGTTCCATCGCTCTAACCATTTCGCTTCGTTGGTCGAGCTCGAGCGTGTTGGCGGCACGCGGCGCTCCCTAATAATATCCACAATAATTTTGATACTTGCAATGCACAAGAGCAACTATGCTTTTATTTTGATCTCGCTCAAGGATATTATACATTAAATACAATCAAAGTGACTTACGAGCGTGAAAGAACATTAACGCACGAGGGGACGTGAAGTGCAACTCGCTCCTCGTGAGTTACCAGCTGGTGGTTCACCGTAGCTGTCACTCTCGGTGCTTTCACTGTCTTCTACGTCCAGTGAAAAATCCTCGTCTTCAAGATGGTTTCTTTCAACATCACTGCTGAAAGCGATCTGAAGAATTTCCTCCGCCGAACGACTTCGACCACTCCGCGTCACCACGTTTACAATTAGACAGACGCCTGGGCGCGGAGAACGTTTTGCTCTCAGACCGGTCAACAAGCAAATCGCTTGCAGTGTGCTGCCACCTATCAACAAACGTACAAAAACAAGCGGCGCAGCGGTGGCTATGAAACCCAACACACTGGCGAAGGACGGCGTGGATGGAAAGCGTTCGCTCCACGAAAGGCGTCGAGCAGACGCGTCCTCGAATGATTGAAACGTCGCTCGCACGATTCATAACAGCGCTTTGCTGACAAAGGATAGAGGCCCTATTTTAATGTATCGCCAACTTGAGATCGCTCAGTTATACATGAGCGCATCGCGAGCCCGCGGCGCGACCTCCCTCCCGCGTACAGTGTTATGGGACTGATGCACTACAAGAAACACTGACCAATTATATATGCAAGTAAAACAGGGTGAGCTTCAACTGAATATGTCAGACGATAACATTTAACTTACCTACGTGGCTACAGAAAGCCTCGCGAAGCTGATAGTATGTGTACACTGTGGGCTGGCATTGAAAGCGCGAGTTGCCACGTATTTTCACGAAAACTTCGCGTCTCGCAAGAACGAATCAGATTTCTCGTGTCACGGAGGGCCGCGGTTTGTTGACTGATGCAGGGAACATGCAAAGTCGTAGTGTTCCTTTCTTGCCAACGCGTTAACATTGAGGCTAGCACAGCCGAACAAGGGAGCGACTGCATAGTGCCGCCATTTTGTCGTCTACTAACCCTCCTCGAGAGGACGCTCCTGAATTCCGCTCGGTGGCGCGACAGTCTATGGGCATTGCGAATACACAGCACAATGAAGTTAAATGACCGCTAGTTGTCCGCTCAGGAGGCCTGCACGAATGTGCACACTGATTTTCATGCAGTTTGAAGAAACACACAGCTTGTGACGCGCCTCCGAAGTTCGCGTACACAATTGTGTACACAGTGACTGAAGGGGATAGGCGAAGATACCGGCATCATGTCGTTCCCAGTTGCTGCCAAGCGAAGGGTCTGCGATCCTGCAACTACACAGTCAGAGGCGCCGAACGCGAGCAACGCTTCACGAAGTCGGGCGCCGTCACAAAGGACGGCGGAGTGGCGACAAACGGTGCGGTCGCTCATCGACAAAACGGGAACGAATGCGGTCACCGTGAGCGGCTCTGATAAGATGCGCTTGCCATGCGGGCATCCGAGGTACAGATGACGATGAGGTGAAAGATGGAGCACGACGTTAGTCGCGGAAAAAGAATAGGGCAGAAGCGAGGAAGGCAGCGAGGCAAACACTCCGCGCGCGTCTTGGTTGCCCCCTCATACATGAGGATACGGCGTATGTACTTAGGGCTTCCATGTCGCCCTCTCGCTGGTCCTTTGTCTCATCCGCATCAGACCTGGCGCATTGTTGCGGTTCGTGCCACGAAGAATTATTCATGAGCGTCCAGCGAGGCTTGCTGCGCGGCCGGGAGACGCAGACAAGCAGGCGGCGGCCAGAAAGGAGAGGGCCAAGGCCGCTGGCGGGGAGCACAGCGCAAAAGGGAACGTCGCGGTAGGGAATATTCTCCGTAGCCAAGGCGAAGGAAAGGGCAGAGTAGCAATAATAATTATAAAAGAAGGTGCTCGCTGCCTCGAAAAGACTGCGGCAGCCGATGTTGTTACGACAGGGTCGTCAAGAACGACAGAGAAGCGGACAACCATAAAGCGAAAACAGTACGAGGGACGACCTCCGAAAGTGAAGGCTGTTGACGTTTTCGCTTGGTTTTCTGCGGACCTTCGCCGGACTGGCACTGAGACAGGAAGTACCGTGCGCAATAAAGGAATATATATATATATATATATATATATATATATATATATATATATATATATATATATATATATATATATGTACTGCGCAATAGGGGACAAAACCCAAACAAGACGCTAGCCGCGCAACTCCAAGCTGAAGTAAGAGCAAAAATCGACAGGAGACAAACAACTGCCTTTCATCTGGCCAGAAGGACGGGCTCATGCGGACTCAACTTCGCAGATACTATAATCTTGGCCGGTCTTCATTTCGGTCAAGGAACGAAAGAAGGAGATTTAAAAAAAAGAAACTGCAGAAGCGCGGACTCTACCGGCCGTCTGAAAGGCGCTTCTTGGAAGAAACTACGAGAAACGACATCAGGGGTGCGCGATCGCAACGTCGAGGTCGTCAGCAAGAAAGATTGTTTTCTTTTTTTTTTTTTTTTTTTTTTTTTTGCTCCCGACATCGATGGGTTGTACTACCCCTAAGAGTCTCGAACCACCGTGCCGCCTTCGAGTCTATGCGTCTTTGCCTGGGCTGGAAAAAAATATGTGAAAACAACATACACTCAAAACATAAGAAACAGCGTCTGAAAGAATAGATGTGCTCATATAAATGAGCTTACGACATTTAATGCTCTTTTGGTTTGCGTACTTTATCTTGACGGCCTGCTGACAGAGTGGAAGCGTGGATGGATCTCCATCCAGTGTAAGTTCCAAATGAGGCACTATTTAAAGGTATAGCAACAGCGAGTTAGGAGAGCCAGGGTAGGGGACAGTTGGTTGTACATAGTGAAGGTTTTCTAGTTGCGCACTGAAAATTTTCGCGAAATCAAAGTTCCCTATCGTGAGCTTCAATCTTAGCTAAAAAGTTTAGCGCAGCTTGCACGAAGTCGCGCAAGGCTGAGTCACAGCTGTGACTCAGCCTTGCGCGACTAGTGATAAACCAGTGATAAACACTGCGGCCGCACGTTTCAGCTTCTCTAGTTAGCCATCTGTACAGAGTGTTTGGGCGGTGATTGAGCGACCAACAACTGTCACAATTGTTACTTCTTGGTGTGTGAGCAGCGCGCTACTTTCGGAAACGCGGCCGCTGCAGCGAGCGAAGTGACCATCGTACTCTCTGTAACGTCAACGGAAACTTGCGGTGAAAGCACAAGACGTGCAAACCACCCCCATCACGAGATAAGCGCGCGCACACGAGAGACACCCCCTGTAGAGGCGCGCTCGCATCGCAACGCGCGGGGCGATGACCTTTAAAGCGCGCCCTCCGCGCCCGTCGCGCCATCTCGCCAGTGATAACAAGAACACGCTGAAGCCACCGGGCTCTGAGTACTGCCAACGGTAAATGATATATGCTATAAATAGCTCGCCGTTAGTAAGCTGAAGGACGTGCGCTCTGTGGCCGAGTGCTTTCGCGCCGCGCGCTGCGGAGCGAGGGGTCGCAGGTTCGACTTCCGCCAACGTAACTTTTAAATGCGAAAGAAAGAAGTGAAAATATTTAAGAGCTCGTTTTTCTTTGTTATAACCAATATTAATGAGAACTAACGGACAATAATGCCAAGGAAAGTATAGGGGACGTTATTAGTAGTAAATGTAATGTAAATGTGAAGAAAGAAAAGTGGACGAAAAGATAGCTTGCCGCGGGCAGGGACCGAACCTGCGACCTTCGATTAACGCGTCCGGTGCTCTACCAACTGAGCTACCGCTGCGGCCATCCCCCAGTCCACTTTATGGGGTATATACGTGTATTTAAACGTGGGAGCGTCAGTTGGCCGCAGCCGTAGCTCAGTTGGTAGAGCATCGGACGCGTTAATCGAAGGTCGCAGGTTCGGTCCCTGCCCGCGGCAAGCTATCTTTTCGTCCACTTTTCTTTCTTCACATTTACATTACATTTACTACTAATAACGTCCCCTATACTTTCCTTGGCATTATTGTCTGTTAGTTCTCATTTATATTTTAAATGCGAAGCATTTCTTAGCGAGCCTTTAGCACTTTCAGCGTTTCTATCTATCTACCTATCTAGCCGCCTACGTCTGGGTGCTCTCATGATCGTCTCCTTAACTTGGTGTAGGCCAAGGTTGGCATGGGAGGGTAAGAGGATTTGACGAATATGACTGTCGGGTCATGATATGAATAACGTGAAAAAACCCTATCGTGTACGTCGTCAAACCCTTTCCTCCAGACACGTGTGGCACATACCCGTTTACCACGGACCGCGGTGTAAGGGTATGCGCCACAGGTGATTGACAGTTTATACCTATCCAGGTACGTAGAGAACAGACTTTGGTAATTTAAATCCGAGAGCGTTAAGAGAAACCGACACCGGCAGCGCTGACCCGACGAATGGAAAGAATAAAAATTTGGATCCCAGCAGGAATCGAACCCAAGCATTCTGCGTGGCGGTCAGATATTCTACCACAGAGCTACGCCAGGTCTATGAACTGGTTTGGAAAAACAGCCTCTGCAGGCGAAAGTTACGTATAATATTCACATGACTGCACCATAAATTGTACTTACTTTCGATAATACTGACGTATGTACTCTAACGTGAAGGCAGACGTCACGTCGCACCATAAGTTACCCTTCAAACGCCAGTGTTGCCGACGTGCCTGGTAAGCACACGATGCGCACACAGCTACTGCACTTACAAAAACACGCCGTAACGCTTGACTGAAAGCCATAAAATACATCATAGAGGCACTCACTGACTGCTTCGCATGAAACCGATCCCGACAACGCGTGGGATCTGCCGAATTTTTTTCTTCTACTTTTTTTTCTTTGCCGTCTGTTAGTGTATATTTTAAAACGTGATATCCGGGACGGAAATACGTCAGTGGAGCAGTGGTGGACCCCTCCATGAAACACTTTCATATTTAAAAAACATATCGCACGTGTTAAATTTTCTCGCACCGCTCGAAGCAAAAGGAGTAATGACCACCGGTGTCGCTGTTTGCTTAATGAGGCATGCGAAGTCATGTTAACATGAAACAGATATGATAGCAGAGTAAGTCCATACTTACCGGAAGAAAACCTTACCATACTAAAAATCCACCAAATCCATAATTTTCGGTCCTAGCCGATTATTATTATTATTATTATTATTATTATTATTATTATTATTATTATTATTATTATTATTATTATTATTATTATTATTATTATTATTATTAAGCCATTAATTAAAGTTTGCTGTGGTTTCCCAACTCTGCGGAGTCGCATGTGACCCAAGAAGATACGTACCTTTGCGTCAATGTTCGCATGGGTGTAAAAAATGCTAAATTTTGACTCTCAAGGCCACAGAACAAAAATAAACAGAGATTGGCCATGCGCGATATACCGCCTCATTAGGGAAAAACTCTCGGCAGTAAACGCCCGAAAAAAAAAAATAGAAAGAGACAGAAAAGGAGACCAATGGAGCTATATAAATATGCAAAGAAAGAATGTGAGCAGGTGGGAGCAAAAAGCGCGGGCACACACACGCCGCATCAGGGAAGAGCTCTCATTTGTCCGCTGCGTCTCCAACGCTGCGAGTCAAGCTCGCCCGGCTTCTCCCCCAACATGATTTTCTGGCGCAGAAGACTATTCGCACAAAAACGCCCTTTGTTACGAGGCGCTCGCCAAGGGCTCCCACGATTGTTTTGAACGCACTGCGTTCTGAATTTTTCAACGGTTGTGTCGGAGAACCTCGAGAAAAACGAGAACAAAAAAAGTCGTAAAATAAAGGGACACGGGAGCCGGGCCTTCGCGACACGAGCGCACGGCAGATGTGCGTTCGGGGATCATCCGGCGCCGCAGCGCTCGCATTCACGGCGCAGGTGCCACACGGAAACGGTAGCGGCACCTGCGCGGCCGTCAAGAGCGTGCGTGGAATGGAAGTGTTTTCCATTTGCCTCCTCATCTGAAGTCGCCGACCATTAAAAAAAAGGAAGAAAAAAAGCCGGCGCTGCGGAACAGGTGCCGTCGCTTCTTCGCGTAACGCCGACATCGGTGACGCGAATTGGCACTGACGAGTTTCTGTTTTTTTTTATCTTGCCCTAGTCGTGTCACTCGTTCTCTCTTTCTGTGCCCTCCGTTCCGCATTCTCCTGCCCTCTCTTTTCTTTTGACTCGTGCTGTTAAGTGTGCGACATATGCTTCTGACGCGAGAATACGAAAGTTACACGTGAACTTTACAGCTGAAAAAAAAAAAAAAGAGGAATAGTGAGAACGTTCATTAGTCTACGGAAGTAGAAGAGATCAGCTATCTAACTTGAATGGCAGTATTTTAGAAGCCGTGTGACAGCGCAAGAAACGATGGCAGTCACGGAAACAAAGGGAGGAGAACGAACTTTCTGGAGCAAAGGAAACGGGCGGAAAGAGACGAGGAGCAGCCACGAATAAAGGAACAACAGGAAGGAGAGCTCAGTTGGCGGAAGAGGAAGAAGGCTGTGAATAATGAGCCAACAAGCGCGTCACGGCCGTGGACAAAAGAGGGAAGAGTGGCAAAAGAAAAAAAAAACAAATATTAAGAAGCCGTCGAGCGGAAATGCATGACGGAGGAGAAATATACTTTCCACAGTGACACCTGTTTGGTAGGAACAATGAAAAAAGAAAGAAAGAAAGAAATGATGGAGCGGCGCGGTGAAACGCCTCTCTGCGGGTCCCCTAAAAGCGTGCGTGTGCAGTGCAGATAAAGAAGTCAAATATGTATAAAAGCTGGCGACGACGAGGTAGGTGCGAGGCAGCCGATATAAAGGCCCGCCCCACGAGAAAAGCGGAGTGCGTCGGAGCGGTGCAGTTGGCACCTGTGCGAACGGGCGGAATTGGAAGAGTCGGTCCTTCGGGGTAATAAAAGTTGGAAGGAGGAGCCCACGGTTCAGGAGAGCAGAGGGAAAGATGAAAAAGGAACAGAGAGATTCAAGAGAAAGCAACGAGGGAACATGGGAAAAAAAAGACATGGCAGGCAAAGAAAGGCTACGCGCGCAGTATCTCACCAGCAGCGTGTATCGTCGCTTCGTGCAGAAAGATCCGCCGCTTGAAAATAAATAAAGCGGCGGTGGTAAACGGAAGAAAGGCCCTCTGGGCAATGATAACAACACGAGGCACTACAGCGGTGCGCCAAGAGGAGGATAATGCGACGGGACAACTGGAACAAAAGAAGTCGCGGAAAACCGCGACCGGCTCTGTGACACGATTTGTTAAATGAGCTGGTGCAGGCGACAGTTCGGGACAACCACGTGGACCGAAAAATCCGCCGGCCAGTGGCTATAGAAAGACACCTGCCGCGCCATCTGTGATCATACAGAACGAGACAAAACGTGAAAACGGAATCGCGCATCAGCCTTAGGGGCGAGACCACCAGAAGTGGGCGAGTGAGTGAAGGTAACGACCAAAATTGAATTCTGGGGATTTTACCCGCGAAGGTGAGGAAGGGAGATGAGGAGGCACTCTTGATTACATGCGTCCTGAATTTTTGTGATCATTGGCATTTGTGTCTGAGTACATGACTATCGTATTTATAGCGCGGGAACAAAGAAAGACCTACTTTGCAAGTGCCCAACGTCTACTGTGTGAACTTTCAGGTTTCGAGAACATTTATGTTGTGTAAACCGTCCTGTTGCATGAAAATTTATAGTATAGTTATGATACTCAGCATGTGAATGTTCGTTCGTATGTTTAGTGAGCGAAATCATCAAATGGCTCGTTGAGCGAAAAAGCCGGCGTTTCTAGCAGCAAAACGGCGCCAAAATTGTCATTGCCTGCGATGTCACGTCAGGTGCGCAACTCCACGGAGCGTGATGCAAAGCGGGGGAAAGGAAGAACTTGCTTCCATGGCCTCTGCGCCACGTCATCCTCGCTCTCGCAAACCGCGGTTCTTTGTCCGCACAAGTAGGAGCCTTTCTTCGCAAAGCATTGCAAATCGCCTTGATGTCAACGGAAATCCAAACGAAGTACGACATCGTAAATCCCGTTAATGCTTGCTTCGAGACACCACTCCATATGTGACGGCTTGCATAGCCTGAAGTGTTCATTTCACATACGTAACCTGGTCGTGTATATTTCTCGTGCTTTCGAGAAAACAGTAAGTTCGATACTCTTGTAGTTTTCGGGGTATGTCACACAGCGCCACGTTTCTTGGCCCGTGTCTTGTATACCAGGGTCCACCAAGAATTGACTAACGACATTTCCGTGACAGAACTGACGTGAATAAAAGTGGACGTTGGAAGGTCAGAGAGAAATTTAGAAGAAAGCTTTGGCTGAGTTACCCGCATAGTGGAAAATATGCGCACACCACACAAAGACGCAACGAAAAATGTACACAAGGACCAGCGCAGACTAACAACTGCTTCCAGTTGTCAGTCTGCGCTGGTCCTTGTGTGCTTTTTCCGTTGTGTCCTCGTGCCGTGTGCGCAAATTTTTCACTACGCAGCCAAACCAACAAGCCCGCGTTTCCGTCTAACTGAGTTACACTGATTGGGGAATGGAATCTCAGACTCCTAGGCTTTCCAGCACAGAAAACCAGACGCGCTGACGACTGCGTTACGAACGCAAACAGGTTTCTCAATGGGAACGCGTTATTTATCTTCGCGTTCTTGGCAGGTATGGCGCCGGGATCAAGGAGCGGTGCAGCAAAGTATATGCGCCAGAGCGCTGCGGGAGCGTCTAGGCGCGGCGTACTCATCACTACGTTGGACCAGTCACACGCAAGCTAGCGCTATGACCACGCTTTCACGCGTTTCGAGGTCCACTCTACAAATTGGGGTTCTCGCATTCGTGAAGCTGAACGCGTCGCAAAATACCCAACTGCCCAAGGCACCAGAGTGTCGGACCAAAATGATCGGCGGGATGTGGCAGTGTATGTCTACATGGATGCATCTACGTCGATGGTATGCGGTGCCGGCTCAATAGCAATACACGCAGTGCAGATTATATTTCTCAACGTCCAACAGAGCTGCAACTACAATGAAAACATGTTTCACGTTCGTGTAATGGACGATTCATATGAAAAAAGTGTCAACCACCCTATTTTATTTTCTGATATGACACTTCATTCATATATAGTTGCCCCGATCAAAGTCGCGGCGGCACTTTCTCAAAAATGCGACAATAGGTGGCATATACGACGTGATTATTTACAGCGTTGTCATTACTTTCTGTTCGTGTCGTCGGGTAACTTGTCTGCCATTAGAAGCAGACGAACCAAGGCATGACAGTGAAGCCAGTACTACACATTCATTGGCTCACGTTCGTCTTCTCGCATTAGATGCTTCCGGCGGCGGTATTTGCCGGACGAAAATATCTCCCCAGACGCGATAAGCGGCAGGCGTTGCCCTTTCTTTTTTCAATGCTGAGTGTCTGGTGTTCGCCGCCGCCGGAGAAAGTTCGATGCCTTTGACGCGAATAGTTCGTTGCTTCGTGCGGTCGTGAATAAAGTTGAAGCGAGGATAAAGTATCATAAAAGAGACGTCTGAAAATTGAAGCAGGATTTAACGGTGCACTATAATAAGAAAGTAAAGGCAGTCTAAGTTGAAAGCGATGTGGACCGTGGCTGAAGAGCCTTTCGGTTACAGCTTCTAGAATACAAAAAAAAGCAATAAAAAATTCTAGAAACGGCCATTCCACGTGGAGGTGAAACATGGAAGCCATCAGCTAACGAGAGCAGCGAGCTTCGCTGGAAATGCAATTAGGATTAGGTCTGTGTGCCAATATACGGACATCGTTAGGAAGCAGACAGGAGGGAATAAATCCTGGAAGTTCCAGCGAATGGGTCTCGCGGGCGAGGACGAAATGTGGATAAGGCGATGGACCAATATGCAGTTTGCGCAGCGCTCACACAAGCGGATAAAAGCAAGAATAAACGTGCACATTTCAAGCACTTTCTGAGTCTCAGTATACACTCCATTAGGTACCACGTCACATCGGTGCCTCAAATACAAAAATAACCGCCCCCCCTCCCCTTCAAGCCACCTTGCTGGTAAATGTACAATTCTCGTCTAGTTATCTCGGGGCGATCGCGGCGTTGAAAAAAAAAAAAAACACTAAAACCGTTCGAAAACCTTGACCCTTTTTTTCCAGGTGGCCACGACGTTTTTACTCGTTTTAGGTACATTCCTTTTCATGCGAAATTTGAGAGACCTTAAATTAGCTGTTACATTTAAGAGCTCTGGAAGTATACGTAAAAAAGTTTTCTTAAGAGTTTTTCTCGCCAGACACGATCTATTTGATCTGCAACGAATACATTTCCTCGCAGGCCACTTTTAGTCTAATCCTCAACCGGGATGCCCCGTCACGGTGGTCTAGTGGTTATGGCGCTCGACTGCTGACCCGAAGGATCGCGAGATCGAATCCCGGCCGCGGCGACCGCCTTTATGACGGAGGCGAAAATTCTTGAGGCCCGTGTGCTTAGATTTAGATGCACGTTAACCCCAGGTAATCGAGATTTCCCGAGCCCTCCACTGCGGCGTCCCCCAAAATCGTATCGTGGTTTTGGGACGTAAAATCGCAAGTTATTATTATCGTGAAGAAGCTAAGGGTCACCCACCGTGCAATGAAACGAAAAAATGATAGGCATAAAAATAAGAGATAGGAAGACAGCAGAAGGGATCGGAGAACAAACACGGGTAGCCGATATCCTAGTAGATGTCAAGAGGAAAAATGTGGATCTGAGCAGGTCATGTCATGAGAAGGACCGATGACAGATGCTCGGTTGGAGCATAGGAATGGACACCAAAAGATGGGGAGCGCGGCCGTGGACGGCAAAGGACTAAAGAATTACAGCATAAAATGGGATAAGCTAACACAGAACAGCGTGGTTACGAAATCACTGGGAGGGGCCTTCGCCCTGTCGTGGACATACAGAGGCTGATGGGTTATGATGATGATAATGAATATACGCCTCCGGTATAAAGTACTGGAAGAAGCGAACGATGCTTATGCGTGAGGTATATACAGTAACCTACACCGCACAATGCTAAGGGAGAAATCACTTTAATGAACAATTTTTTCAACGCAAACTTTGTGTTCACACTGACAACAGCAGCACAGAGTACTCAAGTTAGACGTGGTGAAAATAGAATGTAAAACATTCAGAACGTCAAATGTGATTTTCTTATGCGGACAGTATCGCAGAGTCCAATGCCGCTTCAACGAGTACAAGACGTCATTATAATGTGCTGCGTACTGCTTCTGGAAAGCGCAACACCGCTAGCTCATTTCTGCCCAACATTATCCTCATTCTCCTTTGTTTCGTTGAATGGAGTTCGTTACGCCAAGAAATCAAGCACTCTTTATGAACGCAAATCTCTGAGCGTCACGGCTACTTTTTATTACGAATTAGGAATAATATCCGCTCAGAGGGCGGCACTTTACATCCGAAGACAAAGACGGTGCCTTATTTATTTTCGGAACTCCTTCGATTTATCGGAATAAGTGGGTGATTTGTATCGAGTACAAAACATACGGAATGGGTCAATTTGAACGAGAGGGCAGCCGTACCTTCAAACATTATTCGTTTGAAGAAGTGGGCAAGTAAATAAGCGGTGCGAATATATTGGCAGGCGAGTGCTTGCAAAGTGCCGTCAACGCCTCTTTTCATTCCCTCGCATACATTAACCTTTTCTTAAGCTTCTCCCTCACTCAAATCTAATCCCTGTTATCACGGTCTCCGAGAAGAAAAGTCAAATTTGATGTGAATGCAAATTGAGCTCCAGCTGACTGCGAGAAAAGGCTGAAAACAAACCGCGACTGAAGATGTGGCACTAAAACAAAAAAAGGCGGCGGGGCCGCTGTCTGCGAACGCAATCGTAAAAAAAGAAAGAAAAAGGATTTAGAAAAATGAAGCGGCGGCCTTTCCGGAAAACAGGATGTGCTTAGAAGTTACCGCTATAAAAAAAAAACGGTAAAGAGAGATATAACTTTTTACCAGGCCGTCAGTGCCTTTCTTTTTCTCACGTGCTTCCAGTATTGGAAGTCCGCCCGCAAGCTTAAGACGCGTCGTTTCGCTGCGGCTAAGACATGCAGTGAAGAAACAGCAGGGTGCATTCTGGCAGCTACATAAAAACGCACTTAGTGCCTTGGACTCTAATGCGGCCTGCCATTCCAGTCTGTATTATTGCACTGTAATGTACTCTCCCCCCCCCCCCCCTCCTTTTATTCCGGTCTCCTTTGGGGCAAGAGAGGCTACGCAGAAATTCTGTCACGTCGGTCCGGCCGTTATGAATGCCTCTAATAGTTTAAAAGTTAGATGAATTCGCGTTGCGACTTCTCACGGTACTCAAACCTGCATAGCTTCTTGGGAGGATGAGTGCATGACGACGCCAGCGATTCTTGCGTAAAGTAAGATTACATAAAAATGAAAAAGAAAGTAAGTAATGGACACTAGAATGCTCCTTTCTTTCTTTTTTTTTTTTGTAACACTCAAATCTAAGCAAACGGAGGGCGAAGCTTTACAGAGAAAGCAAGGTTTAGCTTTGCGCTTGAACTTTTGGGACGGTGTTAAAACTGTACGCGGATGCGACGTGTTGGCACGACGCACAACGCAAGGCAACTGGGTAGAAGGGACAGAGTTCTTGCAGCGGCGAATTGTGCCATAAAGCTAATGTGGTCAACAGCTCCGCCAATGGCTGTGCAATCGATACAACTCCACGATGCACAACGTCAGACTGACGAGACGTTGGGAAAACATGCCAGCCGACTCAACACGCTGCCTTCTACGAGGAAAATTTTTCAAGAAACCGCCAGCTTGCTTGCCTAACATGGTGAGTTTTCCTGGGATACGATCATCCCTTCGCATTATTCACATCCGTGAAAGGGCAAAGAAGTTGGTTTGTAAAGCGCAAGATGCAATCAACGGCGTTTTGTTAGCAGTCGCTTCGTGTATATTGGTAATATTTTATTGTCAACGCTCAGATAATAAATTAAATTAATTTCCTAAATAACTGAATGCTTTCAGCAGTGCGGAAATTTAACTATCACATTCTACATCGCATTGGAAAACATCGTTCTCAAAAAAGTGTCCGAACCGCAACATCATTCCCAGTCACTTCTGCGTTTGAGGCATGTGGCACAAAAGGCGAAGCGAGCCAGCGCCCGCGCCACTCGCGCCCCCTAAAGGGGTTTCAAAGAACTAGCTCTGCTCGATGGCTGCCTTGCCCGGCGGGAAAAAATGACAAGGCGATGGTGTCCTTGCTGGCTGCTGCAGCAACCAACAGCGCGTGCAGTCCTGCTCTTTTGAAGCCACCACCACCAGTTTCGCACAAGCGGCCAGTAATAACATTTCCAAAACTTCAGAATTCTGAAAATTTTATGTTAGGCGCCCCATGGGCGTGCGCAGGGTTCCCCATCAGGGGGGGGGGGCGAAGTTTCATCGCAGCGCCCCCCCCCCCTACTAAGTCAATGTATGGGGCAGATTTCGCGCCCCCCCCCCCCCTTAGGTGACTAGAAGGGTCAATGTACGGGGAAGATATTGCGCCCCCCTCTTAGGTGATTAGCCCCCCCCCCACCCCCCCCCCCCCCCCCCGTGCGCACGCCTATGAGGCGCCCGCCCTCTCCGAAGCGCACGCGTCAGCCGAAATGTTCACCCCACTGTGGCCTCTCCAAACCGCTAGAGTCTTCGATGGAGATATTCGCTTCCTTGCGGTGGCAAGAAAAATACTGATAGGGGTGAACATAATGCAGAGTGACAAGGAACAGTCCTTGAAAGAAAACCAAGTGGTCGCAAGATATTTCCGAGACACATAAAGTGCGCACGCAGCCGCTGTGCCCACACTTCTCATGCTATCCCCGTATTTTGCACCGACCCAGAAGAGACGTTTGCTTGGTAGGTTCAGTGACAATGACTAGGCGCTTGTGCACCCCATAATTTACCCTTTGAAAATAAACATACTATCTTTGATTCCATAACCACCGCAATCCTCCTTCGAAGCTTTTCGTTGGCCGTCATCTTGGTTTGTACTGCTTCGACCGGGGAAGCGCTCATATTTATATTAATCCAAGCTTCAGTGAAAGTGAGGTGGGCGCTTCCAAGGTATTTTACGATATATACATATATACACACAAAAGGAACTTAACTGGAAAAGGAACTAACACAAATGGAACAAAAGGAACTAACACAAATGGAACTTAACTACTCCGATAGAAATGACAACTCCTACGGAGGGAGTGTTATATGGAGGGGTAGCTTATGCGGGCATCAGCATACTTTAGCGTGTGCGATCATAGGCATGCGCACAGGGGGGGCAGGGCGGCCGCCCCCCCTAATCACCTGAGAGGGGGGGGCGCAAAATTGCCCCGTGCATTGACCCTTCTAGTCACCTAAGAGGGGGGGGGGGCGCAAAATCTGCCCCATGCATGGATTTAGTAGGGTGGGGCGGGGCGCTGCGATGAACCTTTGGCCCCCCTAAAGGGGAACCCTGCGCACGCCTATATGTGCAATGCTTCATATATCAAGTGCGCGCGCTCGTCAAAATCTTTAAGGGATTGTAGCCTGCAAGTTCTGCTTTTTCTACTTGGGACGTGAAGATTGCCCCACGTCGTGGTAACAAGGACTACCAAGAAACGCTTTCACGCGCGCTCTTACGATACCCCGCTTCACTGTGTTTGAATGGCATGATGTACACAGAAGAAGGCCCCAGCAAGACCGAGCCGCATATCGCCAACATACACGGTTGTTTAAAAAAAAAACAAGAAAACAAGTTTACCTTTTTTAGCGCCATGATTCACAGGGGCAATGTCATTTCCTGGCAATAGTCCGTGCGCGAAGAACCTAGCAACGACAACGGCATTCCTCAGGGGCGTAGCCAGAAATTTTTTTCGGGGGGGGTTCAACCATACTTTATGTATGTTCGTGCGTGCGTTTGTATGTGCGCATGTATATATACGCAAGCAAAACTGAAAAATTTCGACCCAACCCCCCCCCTGGCTACGCCCCTGGCATTCCTGCAGGAATGTCTCTGCTTCATTGACGTGGACGACCTGTCACGATTACGACCCCATGCACTGTTTCAACCTTTCTCCGGAGGTCGCTATCCCGCAGTTCTCCGCGCATTTTCTGCAGGCATAAAGAACTCTTGCCTCGGAGATGACGGGGTGCAACCTGTAACTTCTTTCACTAAATGTGAAAGAAGTTGAAGGTCTCACCTCGACATCACCGTTGTCACTCTCCCTGAAGAAGGAACCGAGTTGACTCCGTAACGTAAGGAAATAAGCTTATTTTTGGTTGGCTCGAGCCTTGTGAAATGTAATGTCGTAATGTTAACATTTTAAAACCTAGACATGAAGCTGCAACCAAGATGCAGCATAGCTTGAACCAAGAGTGCTGGCCACGGTGGGGCCTGCCATGCAGCATGCCTCCAAAGTGGTCCAGCAAGCTTGCAGCGATGCCGAGAACGCTCACGCGATGCTGACTCTGAGTGTTCAGAAGTTTGAACAACTTTGACAACTTTGAATAACTACCGCAATGACACTGCTCCCATGTTAAAGGCCCTTCGTTGTCTGTGCTGTGGTGGTGGCTTCTGGACAATTCGAAGGAAAGCGCTTTGGGCGTTCATTCACGCAAGTGTAGGGACCTCTACCAGACTCGGAGGCAAACATTTGCGTCGAGCCGCGCGCGCTCTATATGCCCCACCTGTCGGAGCAAGACAGAACCCTGGGTGCGCCCTGGCGCTGGCGCTCTCTACAGACAGCGATAATGAAGCTCGAGTTGCCTTGGCAACGCTACTTGTCAGTATACCCTCGAGATGGCGCGCGACGTTCACTGGCCGCGCGGTCGCGCGGTCGACCAAACTGAAGCTGCCGGGAAGAGAGAAGATTGCTCCCGCACGATAGAGGACACTCGAGAGATGGGGATACCAGCAGGTGGCTCTCCGCATTTATTAGCCTCAGACGATTCAAAAAATAGCGCCAAGGGATGCGAACGAAAGTGCCGCACAGCGAGTGGCCCCAAAGCAGTCTCGTCAAAGGTTGTGTAAGGAACTCATCAACAGATGAACTGGCGTCATTAAAATTTCCGGAGGAGGGTGCGGTCAGTTTTGTACGAAGCAGTCCATGAAGGCATTTGGTATGCGCACGACGTGGCCAGAGGAGAACCCCGCGGCGAAGTAATAAGATGAGTGCCTGAATGCGCAACACTCTACCGTGAATTCAAGGCGGGGCTCGAAAAGATATGACGAGAGAGACAAAGGGCGTACAGCGGGCAAAACGAAAGAAGAAAAACGAAGGGAAATGCTTCGCAGAAAAAGCTCATCGAAGCTTTATGCAGGTCATCGGCGCAAATCGAAAACCCCTCATGAGATAAAACTGCCTCGAAAATAGACGCGCCCTTGGCTTTTTAGACCTCGACAGGGGCGGTGAGCTTTCGCCCCTGTCCTATAGAAGTCAATAATGTATCCAACAAAATGACCATATTTCACCCACTTTAATGGCAGACATGAAACAAAAGGGGGAAGGGCTCACAAATTGACTTCAGGGCTGACAATGATTAAGCGCGTTGCTCTATGAAACTGCGGCACACCGTGCAATGTGACGGGTTATGGATGTTCTACGGATACCTTCACTAATGACGAAATAAAAGACGCCTACGAAAGAAAAACGGCTTGCTCTGAAAATTCAGTGCAATTTTGGCAAACCCTGATGTTACAATAAAAAAATGACCTACTTCTATTGAAAAAGACTGTCTTCCTCTAATTCATTTGTAGTGGAAGAGTTATGACGCGGCGTCAGAGTTTAGAATAGGCACATGTGTCCACGGTGCCTCCATAAAGAACACGGTGAATTGTTCCAGCTGCTTCCTCATCTTAACGTATGAATATATACGAAACAGTAGGATTAGTTGTCATCAAATGGGGCCTCGCGGTAATGTGGGTGACAATTAATGTAGAGCCCGTGAAGAGGAAAGAGGAGCATCACGCTGCAACGGCAATGCCAAGGTACACCGTAGTGCAAGAGGAATTCAGCATTTAAATTTAACACAGTATCTAGTTCACTGAGTTCAAAGCCACCAATGGCAAAAAAAAAAGAATGAAATGACAGCGAAGGGAGAAAGTAAATATTTATGAGACCTCTCCGCATGACGGAAGGTTTCAGATAATTCTGTCGTCCATCCGCATGCCGGAAGGACGACAGATGATTGTGATGCGTCAGACAGCAGAAAGCTTCCTGCCCCAATCGCGTACGTCAACACTAGCCAATCGAGGTAACTCAACCCGGCATCACGCAAAATTGATTCAGACCAGTTCGTGTTACAGCGTGCACCATAAAGAAGGTAAGAGGTGCAAACAGGGACATAAGAAGAAAAGGCTACACAGACGATTGTTCCCTTCTCTTGTGTCTGTGTTTGCGCCCCTTATTTTCATTTGTGGCGAACCTTCACCAACCAGCTCAGCTTTCTGCCGTTCTAAACAACGCGCATATATTTGCCACATGGTCGGGCTGGCCATTCGTAACAAACAATCAGTACGCTAAATTCCAGCTCGTACATTTCTTAATTTCCCTCAAAGCGTGACCATGCTCGATGTAGCCCCGCTAGAAATAAACGCACGTGAACGATGTTGGGCCTAGCATTTCTGTCTCAGAAATTCTGTCGACTGGATCTGCTCCATTAGGGACCGCATAAAAACAGCTAAGAAAATAGGTCTGTGCTGACTCCGTAATGCATAGGTAAATAAAACCAGGGTCAGTTAAAGCAAGGAAATGGATACCTAGAGATGGGCAACGCAGCCGAGGATGGCAGAGAGTTCAG
>NC_051176.1:215589447-215621947 GCF_013339695.2 Rhipicephalus sanguineus | reverse complement strand
AAACGTTTGCGGTACAAAGTCTAGACACTTTGCAGAAGCCTCCGACGCACCCTTCATGCCACTCGTCAAGTTGTCGTTGCCCTTTATAACGACGATAACAAAAATGACCGTCATCACTGTAGTTGTAGTCCTCGATGTTGTCCCCGCCACCGAGGCCTACAAAAATGGGTGTTGACACTTTACCCTATATTGGGGATATGAAAGAACGGATGGTTAATTGTCTGCAGCACTAACAAGCTGCAGTAATGAAATAACAGATTTCGATAAAGCATACGAGGAAAGAAATCATACATAGCGCTTCGTATTAACGAATCTTTAACGTGGGGACAACATCACACGCAAACTAATCTCTTAATTTATGTACACGTCTAGTCTAACACGAACGATGCAGCAGAGCTTTGTCAAATACTGTGTCCTTCACTATCACACGTCAGAAACTTTATGAGCCAACTGGGTGCATGAAGTGAAATGTTGTACAGAGCTTTACGTGACTCTTGAGATCGTGATGTCTGTTTAGAGAAAAGTAAACGAGAAAATAATGAAACTGGACTTGAATAAACCCGGTCACACTCAAATGTGTGTTGTTTGTAAATATCGTCTCTCATCGAACAAACAGCTGAAAGAAAAACAGGAAGTACCTGTCACCGTCGATCCCTATTTCACATGTCGAGAGGTGTTCCTGAGGATAAAAAGAAGTGGTAATACTAAGAAGCGATAAAATAAATTTAGCATTTTCAAAGCACGTCATCACTGGGCTGGGCGGCGTTAGCATCATCGTGGCAAGAATGGCAGATATGCACCCCTCCTACCCCTTTTCCGCATACATGAACCCAGCACCACGACACAATAAAATAAAAAGTTCAATTTACGAAAGTTACGACAAAGGGTCCGGTGGTCGCTCGCTCAGTGTCACTTTCAGCTGGCTCTCTTAGAGCCCCAGCAAAAGTCGTTTTATTGAGCGGTGCGAACTGGCTTTTACAATGTACACATTCCTCGTAATGCCTCTGTATCTAAACCTAGGAAGTAGAGAAGTAAAAATAGAAACAGCACAGTGTCATTAGAGCTTGAGAACGATGTGAGCTCTTTAGGCTCCTTGAAAAGAAGATCCCTCGAGTCTTTATAGATCCAGGATCTTGAACTTTCTTGCCATGACAGAAAAAAAAAATTAACTTATTCGCCAGACAGAGCAAGCATGGTATGAGTGATAAAGAATTAAGAAGAGGAGAAATCCGAATTTGAGCGACAAAAAAAAAAGAAAATGAGAAGAGTAAAGCCCTGTTCCAGAGAGCTATCTACTCCGATAAAATAAAAGCTGGCTAAATCTCCCTGGCGTATCCACCTTCCGAAAGGCCATCGAACTAATCACGACAGACGCTTCTAAATGTGCGAGGAGCTCACTTCACCAAGATCCCATCCCAGCCCAGCACAAGAACCCTCGTTTCATGGAGTGCCGCAGTGAAAATAGACCGAACAAAAATTTTCTTGAAGTAAGTCGCGAAAGAAATTTAATTTCGTTGTTCTAATCGATGCGCTCGAAAGAAAAAGATGGTTTTTCTCGGGCACCAGTCAGATTAAGGGAAAGCATATACATTCAAGAACGTACCCCACTCTAACGGCTGGCCCTGCGCGCACGCTATTATTAAACAATATGAGAAAGAGAGCTAAGCATGTGTGTGGAAACACACCATTGATAGAAGTATGTGCAAACCAGAAACGTGACGACAAAGAAACGCGCGACTCCGTGGCCTTTCAGCTGCAGGCTTTAAATATTACTATAGAGTCATCTTTTCATACGGCATCTTTACCTTCTGAAGAACAGCTGCAGATCTGTGAAGTACCAAGTGAAATTAATAATTACACCGTACGCTAAAGTTCTGCTTAATTCCATTTTCATGAAAGCGCTGAAAACATAAAAAAAATCGCCAAGCCTGCGCCGAACACGCAGCACAGTCTCAGCGAAAGCAGGAAGAGCGGCCTTTCTAGAGCCCGTTGTAGACTCTCTTTGGGCAAGTACACATGCAACGTACCCACTACGCCATAAATGAAGTAGGGAAGCACCCATTATGCCATTTTTCGTCATTCTACGGAGAACCGTGGTACCCGCATTACCTATGCACTTTGTGCTGTGACTGATCATGATGAAGAATTATGGCTGAGCCCTTTGTAATAGAATAGAAGCATTCAACGACCGACCCGTTGCACAATTCGCATGGTGTGACGCCTGGTTGTCATTTACTCTTCTACCACGCCATATTAAATATGTTAACGCGATTCATGCCCGACATGACGCCTGCACAGGGTCTTTTTTCCGAAGGAGTTTCAAGCACCAGCGTGGTTCTCTTGAGGCAACTAATACAAGTGCACATGTAAGGTACCCACTACGCTGAAAATCAGCAATTTTTATGAAGTAGGGAAGCATCCACTTTGCCTTTATTCGTTATTGTGCGGAGAAGCGTGGTACCCCGCTACACACCTGTAAGGTATTATGTGTACTTTGTTTGTGCTATGGCTGATGACGATGAACAGTGGTGGCTGAGTCCTTTGTAATGGGTTGGAAGCATTCAACGACCCACTCGTTGCGCAAGCCACATTGTAACGCCTGGTTGTTATTTTACTCTTCTACGAGGCTATATTAGATATGTTAACACGCTTCGTTGCCCGACATGACGCCTGTATAGTATATTTTAGGCAAGGAATTTCAAGCACCAGCGTGGCTCTGTGGTAGACTACTCGACTGCCGCGCAGAGGGGCCGGGTTCAAATCCGATCCTAAAATTTTTTTTTCCTCATTCCATTTTTTTTCTTATATCGCGCAATAGCGGTCGCGGACCCCGGCGGCGACGGCGGCAGACAACTACGCCGCCGAAATCGGCTGCTGTTGTGATCCCACAACAGCTTTCGCTGTATGATTTCCGAGAGCCATTAAATTCAACGTGAGATTAAATATGAAGTTATTCGCTATAGCATTGCAACAAAACAGACTTCCGAGCAGTTCGCAGTTCCTAAACAGTTGGGCGTAACATGCACATTTTTTCTTTATGTTAGCAAGGCTCATGCAAGAAAAATCAGGTGAAAGGCTCACGGAATAAGCATGCACATTTTTTTTTTTACCATCGTCGCATTTCGGCAATGATTTTCTCGCAACATACTCTCCTTATCTTTCTCTCTTGCTTTGGCAACGCTATTTTAACTATTACTATTCTTTTCTCCGAAATCACGACATTCTTTAGCCATAATAATGCCTCCCAATCCTAGCTTCAGCAATACCCCCGTATAAGCTTGCTTCCTCATCAACACGCGCGTCATGCAGGCAACGCACGCTTTACAGGCTGCAGTTGTTCAGGCGTGTGCTCACCAGTGTGACGTGATCCGTGTGCCACGCAGTAAATGGGTTGTCTTTGAGTTCCCGCATTTTGATTAAGGCTTCCAGGTCAGCAGCGTAAACCCTGACAACATTTAATGGTGGCACTTCGCCTAATTACAGCCGCGCGCAAGCGGCTAGCCATTCTCAGGGTCGGCGCAAGAAGCAGGCACCGTGCAGCACGTGTACGGCAACGCGCTGTACCAGCCATGAAACTAAACAGTTCGAATCCCGACTGCTGGTACACATCTCGCGCAGCCATGACCCAAAAGAATGAGCCGCTTTTAGGGAGAGCTAGGGAAATGAGTGGGCAACAGGCGAATCTTTCTCCCTACGGAATCCCACGCTAGCATTTAGGGTAATGAAATGACGCTCAAAGCGTATACGCTCGTAGGCCTCGTTCTAGCCGGTTCTCGAAAAGTATCCACTGCGGCACGTTGAGGGAGATGAGCCGTTCACTGTGATCTACGCAAATCGTCGCCAGCTGTATTTATACTGGCCTTTACGTGGCGGTCAAAAAAAAAAAAAAAAAAAACATGGATCAAAATTTTGAAACCCCATCGCTAACTTGTGACTATATCTCTCACTCTCTTTTTTTTAATGAAATGATGCGAAAGGTAACGCATTTCGAGTCTCAGGAGAATAAGGAGTATCGCGTCTGTCAACAGTTTCGTAAAACTACTTGTTACGCAGCCGAAAAACAGGTCCGATCGCGCGCGGAGTGGCTTCGATTTTTCTGGGAACTGTGCCTACAGTGTGTCTTCAAAACATGACGTAAGTAACACCTTCATATCGTGAAAAATCACCACAATTTGCGCAAATTGCGAGGCGCGCGACTGTGGAATGGAAATGGTAATCGCACTCATCACAAGTCCTCTGCGACTAAATTCCACGAAGTTCTTGTACGTTCACGTAGTCTCAACTGAGTGCCACGAAAGAAAGGCGAAAAAGAAATTCAGGATTCCTTCCCCTATCGGGAAAATGAGGGCAAGTGAAGCTAGACGTGTGCGGGCCTGACCTTCTTTCTTTCTTTCTTTCTTTCTTTTTTTCTTTCTTTCTTTCTTTCTTTCTTTCTTTCTTTCTTTCTTTCTTTCTTTCTTTCTTTCTTTCTTTCTTTCTTTCTTTTTTGAGACCTTTCCCTCAACAGCGGAAGCGAGACGGCTCTTATTGTTTGCGGACGCAGCGTGAGGGCGCGCCTACGCAGTTGGCATCGTGCCCAATGACTGCCGTTCCGGCGCCGGCGCAGGAACGTGAGGTCATGCGTTCCTCTCCAGGCAATAATGAAATGTGGCAGCGCGAAATGACAAGTGACCTCGATAAAAGGTCAGACTGACATATAAGAAAAGGGCTGATCGCCGACAAGCCCACGATCGAAATATATATATCAGAACGTTTATTGAGGGAAAAAAAAGAAAAAAAAGTGTTTAGGGAGCGGGTGGGTGGGGCCCCTATTCCAGTGCTCCACTGGCTTGAGCGGCCCGCCGCGCCTGGTCGAGGAGTGCTAGTCGCACCACCCGATCCTCGCTGGCGAGCAAAGTCTCCCACCGCTCCCTTCCGGAAATTTTGCCGGCTATTTGCGGCGAGTTAATTTCGGGTGGCCTGTTCTGGCAATCCCACGTTATGTGGGCGAGAGTGGGCCTGCCTCTGCACCACGGACAGCTATCGCTGTACATTGTGGGGTGAATGGTATGTTTCAAATAAATGTTTGGATATGTGTGTGTTTGTATACGGCGCCAGTCGTAAGAGTCCCGCCCGGATAGATCAGGGTGTGGTGGACTGTACTGTCGTCGCTCAAGCCGTTGGTGTTCAAGGATGTCTCGCGGTAAGAAAGGATGTTCGTCGGAGTGATCGGCCGCTCGGTTGATAAAAGCACGAGCTGCGCCGTCCGCCCTCTCATTACCATCGAGTCCTGCATGACCCGGGCACCAGATGATCGCATGGTCCTGCGTTAGGCCGGGTCCTAATAGGCGAATGGTGCTGTGTGGTAGTCTCCCGGTGAGAAAGTCTACATGCGACCTTGGAATCGGTAAGAATACGTAATGATTGTCCCAGGATATCCTTAGTTTTAATAGCTAGCGCGATGGCTGAAGCTTCTGCGGTATTCGCGGACGCGGCTCGAGTAGTGGCGCATGTCAGAAGCCCTTGACTTGCGGCCGCTCCTAGACTGCGAGGGCGTGCTTGTTGGTACCGCATCGGGAGACATCTTTGTACACCGTGTCAGGATTTCTCCCAATTGCCGCTGTAACTTGCGAGCTCGAGCGCTTCTACGACCTTTGTGGTATTGTGGGCTCATTTTTTAGGGGAATAGGGGCTACTAAGATCCTTTCACGTACCTGTTGAGCCATGGACTCCAGTTCTTCTCCCGCATATTGAGGACGAGATGGGTAACCTACACGGCATAGCAATTTTCTCCCAGGAGTGGTTAAGCTAAGCCTTTCGCGTTGAGAAATGAGCACTGCCGCGCGTAGCTCCTCATAATTATTGTGTATACCGAGGGCTTCTAGGCGTTCAGTGGAAGTTCCGATTGGTAGGCCGAGAGCCGCTTTGTACGATGTTCGGATCAACTCATCTAGGGCCTTCAGATCTGTTTTATTGGGGTCCTGGAAAGGACGACTATATGTGAGCCGACTGAGGACAAAAGCCTGAACAAGCCGGAACGTCTCAGCTTTCTTGAAGCCTTTGCGGTGATAGGTGACTCTGTAAATCATACGGGAGATCTGTTTCACCGTTGTTCTGAGAGTTTTGATTGTGTGGTCCACTCGCTTGTTGCTCTGAAGCCAGAGTCCGAGGACTCACATTTTGTGGACCTCTCTTATCTGATGGTCTCCTAGAAAGAGGTTGACCGGCTCGTGAATTATACGGCCTCGGCCTCGGATTCTAATAAATTCAGATTTTTCGGGGGCGCAGCTCATTCCGCTGCGGCGAGCGAAGTTTTGAACAGCGGTCACTGCGACTTGTAGGATTTGTTCTTTTTGTCCTAAAGAGCCACTAGCGGCCCATAGGGTAACGTCGTCCGTATATAACGCATACCCTAGCCCTGGAATGCCGTCGAGGTGTTTGGCTAAGCGCCTCATGGCGATGTTAAAGAGAAGGGGGGAGAGCATCGCCCCCTACGGTGTACCTTTATTGGGCATGTGGAAAGGATCTGAGCGCGTAGTGCCTATGCCTATTGTAGCAGTGCGAGCGGTCAGGAAAGAGCGGACGTAGTTATAGATTTTTTTACCACAACCGATGTCAACTAGCTCACATAAGATGATCTCATGTGACATAGTGTCGAATGCGCTTTTCAAATCAAGAGCTACGACGAGATGTTCTGTACCAACCGTGGTATTGCAAAGGACCTCCTCCCGAAGGAGTAGGAAAACGTCCTGCGTTGATAAATGTTGGCGAAATCCAAACATGTTAGTAGGAAAAAGGTTTCGATCTTCGATGTAAGACGTGAGACGTGTGTGAATCACCTTTTCAAATAATTTGCCAAGGCAGGATGTTAGTGATATTGGTCTGAGATTTTGTAGGGCGTCGGTTTTTCCTGGTTTCGAAATAAGGACGATTTTGGCTTCCTTCCAATGTTGTGGAACCACGCCTCTCTCCCATACCTGTTCATTAAAATACCGAGTAAGCTGTTCGATGTGTTCGTCGCTCAGGTTCCGGACCATAGCGTTTGTCAACTGATCAGGTCCGGGGGCAGTATGCGCTTTGCTGGGCTGCAGCAGCTTGGGCTGCAGCAAATAGTTCTGTCCTGGTTATCGGTGCGTCGAGCGCTGCATTTTCCTGCACTCGGTATGGTAAGGTGCACGGGGGAATGGTGACCGGGCCTACATACTTCTCTCGGAGTTTAGTCAGGAGAGCGTCATCTGTTCCTGGAAATTCTTCGGCGAGCTTCTTAAGAGTGCGGTTTGCGGCCGTTTTGGTTTTACCAGGTTCCATTATGCTGCGCAGTATTGCCCATGTCTTGGAGGTGTGTAATGTTTCGCGAAGTGAGTCGCAAAAACACGCCCAGCTCGCTGTCTCCAACTGCTGTGCGTAAGCGTTTGCCCGTTCGGATATCTCAGCAATTCTGTGGCGCAGCTTTCGATTAAGTCGCTGTTTCTTCCATCGTTTGGTCAGCCCTCTCCTGGCTTCGCACATATGAAAGAGAATCAATTATTCGGAAACGGCGCATACAAATACGCATGCGAGCGGCGCACCTTCGAGGGCCGCATTTATCGATTCGTTCCGGCACCGGGTTTTTCGCGCACGACAACGCCACAGAAACCTGCAACTCCTAACAAGCTTCACGTGAAAAAACAACAACAACAAACAAAGAACGGTGAGTGCGAGGGACCAGACGAGATGGCGGAAAGGGAAGAGGGGTTGCAGTGAGAGCCATCGCAATGGCGCTGAAAACTATTTCGTGCCTACTGCAGCTGTGGTAAGTGTCTTCCCTAGCACAAGCAAGCGCTTATACACCGGCAGTTAGCAATTATGCAATCTGCTTCACGCCTGTGAACATTTCACGAGAAATAGGAAACAAACGAAAAACATGGCGATGCAAGAAACACAGTTAGCGCAAGGCTGCGGAATCCTGTGCAAGCTATCACTGTCAAGAAACGAAAACTCGTACTTGAGCGTCCTTGCTCTCCCGTCATGTTTACTTATTGACCATGCATTCCAATGCCACTTATTTAAGTATTGTACATTTAAACGTTTTCTCTATAACAGATGCTAATAGCGCGCTGTTTCTTCATGCTCTTCAGCACATTGACACCTGCTATGAGTCGCAAATTTTTAACCAGGCGTCCCTCCCCGTCACATCACCCTAACACACAAACATATTTGGCAATACCCCAGAAGCTAAACAACGCGTTTGTAGCCACTTGAATACTGACACAGTGTGGCCGTGTCACTAGAATTCAAATTCGAAGCATTTCATAAATTACGAAACATAAGGATTAAAGAATGTCATTAAGCAAATGTAATAAACGCAATTCCACGTGGGTTTTCGAGGGTGGCAAGAAGAAACCCTAGATTTCACATTTGTGGAATCGCAGGCGTTACAAAACACTCAGAAAGTGGAATTCTGAACGCCAGCATTTTTTTTAGTTCACGTGCAACGTTTCTAAAGTGACGAAAGAAAAAAATATAGAGAGAATTGAGTACATTGATCTACAGGACAGGAATGGAAAACGGCACCGTGGCACTCCGCTAACCTTTGTTTCGTGCTACAATTCTCTCTTATCTTTCTTTACATCCACTCTTTCCTTACAGTCCCCTTACAGTCTAATGTTTCCTTATATTTCTTAAGAAACAACCATAAGTCGTTTACAACCGCAGTGCCGTCTCTTTTTCTCGCGCCACCGAGAAATATAGGCGTGACGCGGCGGAACTCACTAAGATGCAGCGGGGATTTAAGTCTTTCAACATAATTGCGAAGTCCGTAAATCCTGCCTTCGACCTTATGCAATGCCTTTGTTGAGTACGTGCAGAGAAATGTGCCTACACAAGAATTTGGTGATTAAAAGCATCGTCGCTACCGGAGCGACAGTAAACGCTAACACCTCACCAGGGCTTTCAGTCGAGATTTGTTAGGAGAGTTGTGTAACGGGAGATTGGCAAACTGATGGGGGAGACGCTGCGAAAAACGTCGTCAGGCGCTGTGCCGAAAAGTAGAATGTATATGGTACGGGTGTTCTCGTGGAGTACGATCAGTTTTTCAAATCACTTTTCTCTTATTATTTACCTCTTACACAACCTTTTATCCGAGACACTGCTGCTTCAAAGGAGTAAGCACCTTGCAGGAACGAAAAACAAACATAAGAGCAATACGGCTCTTATATTCTTCGTTCCTCTCGTGCTGAAAATATCTTGCGAGGAACTAATCACTACTCTTTTTGCCGATACTATAAGGCGACAGTACCCGGAGGCTTCGCGTCCATTCCTTGGAAAAACTGAGAGGGACTTCACGTGACTGCAGGATTACCCACGCATCTAAAGAAAACGCGCAGCGTGCAATTCCATATGTGTGTAACATCGGCGGACGACCAAAGTTCAGTGTTGTTCGCCTAGCGTAAAGCTTATAAAAATCGGGGAAAGAGATCTGCTCAAAGGAGCGGTTGAGAAAAAGCGGCTAAGAACTAGAGCTTGGGCTCGGTTGCTGCTCTTGCTGTACAGATTAAAGTAGCCCAAAACCGATAGATCACAGCGGAAGGATAAGGGAACACCATCCATTATACATGGCTAATCAGATTAAAACGTCGAGAGATGCAATCAAGAACGACTGTAGAACACGAAAGTTTGAACAGTGAAGAGTAAACCGCGCTCTCTTGTTCAGCTGACGATGATGTCCACGTAGGGGCTCCATCACTCGTAGAAAAACATTACCTTAGAAAAGCTGGCTGTTCTTACCGCTCGCATCTATTTAGCCCCGATCGTGCTATGCGCTGGGCCGATAATTGTCGCACAATTTTTCAACACGGAGCATTCATCGCGGAGGCGTTCACAAATATCGCCTGACCCGCTCGGCTCGCATGTAATCACGAAGCCCGTAACGCCGAAGGGCGCCTGCGCAGGCACGTCCTGCGAAAAACAAAGCTCCAGCAACGGACCACCCTTACAGTGGGGGCGATGGCACGCAGGCGGCTGCTTTCGTGGACATGTTATGAAAAGGAGAGAGAGAGAGAGCGTATGCGGCAACTGCCAGCCCCTATAAATGCGCAGTTTGAAGGAAAGCAATCCCGTTGAAGAAGGTAATCAAACAAGAGAGGTCCGGTGTAGTAACAACTGTTGGGGTTTAACGTCGCAAAATTACGATATGATTATCAGGGACGCCGTAGTGGGGGGCTCCGGAAACTTAAACCATCTGGTGCTCTTTAACGTGCACCTAAATCTAAGTACACGGGCCTCTAGCATTTTTGCCTCCATCGAAAATGCGGCCGCCGCGGCCGGGTGCCCCTGCAGTATCTTTAATGTTAAAAAACACACCCCTTATGGCTTTATGACACTACTCAGGAATCGCTTTATCGTACGTAGTATTCGTGAGGGATCTCACATTATTAAGAGTAGGCAGGCGTTTCTCCCCTCTAAGAGGCCGTTGTGAGCCTGCTTCTTCCCTATTTCCTTTGTGTACTTGAGTGTTCGTGTATGCATATCAACTAATAATAATAATAATAATAATAATATAATAATAATAATAATAATAATAATAATAATAATAATAATAATAATAATAATAATAATAATAGTCACGACTACGTTCTCGCATGGATGTTTTAAGGCTCGCTGCAATCAAAATATTATAAGCCCGACAAGGAGCTATAGCAAGAGCTCTCCGCACTGTACAACAGCGCCGCAGCAGAGTTTCTGCCTAATTATTTTGTCTTTTTTTTAAATGAAAGTAACTCGAGGAAATTTTATCACTATATGCTACCGACAATCTTTTCAAAGCATACTTCAAAAATGGCATAGTGTGTTGTTTTTTTTTTTTTAGTTCGAGGAACTTAGGCATTTATTTAGAGCCACTGAATCAGCATATATATATATATATATATATATATATATATATATATATATATATATATATATATATATATATATACTTCAGCGCACATAAGCAAGCAGAGCGTCTAAAAATACGACTAGATTGGCTACACGCAACTGCCACCAAAAGATCACTAAATAGTGCCGAACAAATAAACGCTGGAGCGCAGAAAAACAAGGAGAAAGAAACAACGAGATAGCAGAGACAAATATCAAATCGCGCTCACCAGCAAAGTCCCTCGCTACAGAATTGAAATAAAGAAGTACAGCATCGAAAAACGAATATAATAATAATAATAATAATAATAATAATAATAATAATAATAATAATAATAATAATAATAATAATAATAATAATAATAATAATAATAATATCTGCGGTTTAACGTCCCAGAACCACGAAAAACGAATATACACAGTGAACATAAAAATTTCTGGTAGCGATGGCAGCAACAGCTGGATGCACCATCTTTGGCAAGTGGAGGGGGGGGGGGATGTTTTCGACCGCAGTATACCCAACGAGAACAACGAAATACAAATGATTGCGCAACACTAGAGCTACTTGGCTTAGTTTAAACTTGGGCCCTATTAAAAGCGAAAGAAGGCAAATACACGTGGAAGTTTACAACCTGGGAGGGCGAAAAGACCATTATTTCTACGAAATGCGCTACCTCACGTTCCAACAAGAGAGAGAGAGCAAAGCAGGGGTTATTGTGAGCCCGTGAGGCAGAAACAACTTTCTGTAGAACATCGAAGACGCCGACCGAGAATTTTACGCACTCAGGTTTCGCTATGGAAAGAATAATAGTAAAAAGGGAGGCCGTCACGTACGCCGCCGAGTAACGAGTGCGGCATCTGGCTCCAGACAGTCGCAGCGTGGAGCGACTGGCGCTAGCGTAAAAAAAAACAACATGCACGACGTGCGCGACAAACGAAGCTGCAAGCAATGCCAACGCACTGCTTGCACCCACCCACAGCTTATACTGTGGCACTGGAACGCAAGCCTGCGGGCGTGAAGCGAAAGTTCTAGGGGCGCGCGCCTCATTTCGCATGCTCGTATTGTGCGAAGGCGCGGCGTGCAACGCTAACTGCGCGCATAGTATCCGCAGCATCGAGTCGATCCCGCGAATTTCCTTGCACAATCATTTAGCGGCCGCAACGCTTCTAGGCGTCGACTTGAACCGGTCGAGGTAGTTCCACACCAAACACTTGGTGGCGCTTTCAAACCACGCGTGACACAATAAAACCGCGAGTGCTGGGTGTTTCGGCTGTGGTGGCGGCGCATTGTAATTAAACAGGCACGCAAGTGTTTCGTGCGTCAATCTACAACTAGTTGCTCTCCGCGCACCTACATCATCGTGCAGTAGGTAGGTGCTTTGGCGCATAAAACTAGTAACGGTTAGCGAAATTCACCGGTGCAATAAAATAGAACGAACAAAGAAAATGAAATATAATCTCAAACTTTCAGACATGACAAATTTTGTCATGTCTCATTGACTGGACACTGCGAATATATATATATATATATATATATAGTTGCAGCAAGGAAGTCACGTTGGCCCCGGTAGAATAAAGAACAAGAGAGAGTACGACGCACGCTGGCTTTTGCGGTATGTTTACTGACGTTTCGGCTGGTGGACCAGCCGAAACGTCAGTAAACATATCGCAAAAACCAACGTGCGTCGTACTCTCTCTTGTTTTATATATATATATATATATATATATATATATATATATATATATATATATATATATATAATATATATATATATATATATATATATATATATATATATATATATATATATATATATAAAACAAATCATCCAGCATTTTCCGAACATCACAAATATGGCTGAAAAAATTTCCACGTTTTTCTTCAAGTTCGAAACTCGTTCTGCTCGTTTATTTCTGTTGCCGAAAATTTTCCCGCCTATATATGAGGGTCTGTAGTTTTGCGCCGACTGAGCTAAAGGGCATCAAATAACAATTTTTTTTTCAAAGTACGTTTAAGGGATGCACTCGATAAAATGGTATTTTCGGCAAGCTAATGAAGTCATGTAACTGTAAAAATTACGACTTATTTATGTATATCGATTCTTCGAGAGCTTTCCGCACGAGAAAAATTGAATAAAGTTGCAAAGTTTGATATTTTTTTCCAGGAACAAGGCAAACTCAAAGAGCAGAAATGAATTATGTACTGGTGGCCTGTTTGACATACTACAAAAGAAAAATAATTCATTCGCTGAAGGTGTAGCAGATCGTCTGAAAAAAAATTGCGAAGTTCACTTTTTTTGAGAAAAGCTCTGTATTCAGCATCAAACAACTTGTCTTGGTGGTCGGAATAAAAGTATGCACGATACTTCATTTGAAAGCTCTATGTATTAGCTGAACATAGGCAAAGTTACAAAAGGTATTATTTTTTTAACATGAGAAATATTTTTTTGAAATTTTGTATCTCCACCAGCTTATCGCCGACGTAACTCAAGCGGCATGAAGCACTCACAACGGCAATCTTCAGTCCATACCCACTGACCTGGGATGCAGACGTCAAACATGGTACTGTCTAAAAAGCAACCCCATTTCTTTTTCCATTGCTTTCCATAACCCTATATATATATATATATATATATATATATATATATATATATATATATATATATATATATATATATAGATATATATATATATATATATATATATATATATATATATATATATATATATATATATGTATATATGAGTAAAAAAAAACGTAAATGAGTAAAAATATGCAATTTTCGTAAGCGTGCTCCTTCATTTCTTCAACTACATGTGCACCGGACCTTCAGAACTATATATATATATGTCCTCAATACATTAATTACAAGCCAACTGCCAGCTTCTGCTTATTTTTTCGGGAACCCACGCAGATCCCTAAAGCTCGACGGTGGCGCGAAGCGATCGGCGGGTCCACCTGAAGGCTTCGGCGCGAATTACGAGTGAAACTGAATCCACCGAAGCGGCACGCAGATATACGGCCTTGCAGCTGCTTCGGCGGAAAGAGCACCGGCATCACGTTCACGCAGGCGGAAAATAAAGGGCTTCACCGAGACGCCGAGCAGTAGCCTCCCCTCGCGTCGGCCGCCAAGACGTCCGCTGATGGCGTTGCCCGATGGAGCGTCGTCAAGCGCTCTTCCTTTGCCTTCCCACACGCGCTCATCTGGCGCTGCGAGTCGAGCGGGAAACGTGCCTCTGGCGCCTTGGGCGATCCCGCCGTACCACTACCCGCCTGCGGATGTTTTCTTACCTTGTAAAGAGCCGCGTAACGCCGCAGTGATAGGTGGTGGTAGTGGCACGTATCGGCGAGGGCAGGGCTTAACAGACTATCATAGAGTGGGAACACGGTATTCATGAGAGAAACTCGTCGAAGTATGTAAACGCAGCACGCACGCACGCACGCACGCACGCACGCACGCACGCACACACACCACACACACACACACACACACCACACACACACACACACACACACACACACACACACACACACACACACACACACACACAGACGCGCGCGCGCGCACGCACGCACGGAGAGAGAAAGAGAGAAGAACGAACTGTCGATACACCGCATGCGTTCGCGAATCGGCGTCTCATAATTCCTATCGAACCTGCGCTTGGGTCTCTGTGAGTGAATGGCACGTACGGGTGTTGATCGCTAGACGGCATATTTCGCGGTGGAAAGAAACCTGCGTTTTATCGACGAACCGTTAAGAAAAGAAAAATGAAACAAGCATAGAATAAGATGCGGCACAAAATCAAAATTCCTGATTAAACACGAATACTAAAACATGGTATGGATGCTTTAATTAGACGGCGGCTACGTAATTACCCGAAGTAAAAGAGCCATAGCAAGCATACATCAGGAACGGAAGGAGAGCCGGCGCAAATACAGCCCCTGTTTATCGCATTTAAACGTAATTAACGCCCGTGACTACCGCGTTTTCTCGTGACAAGCGACTCCTGAAATTTGAGTAATGAGAAGACGTCCACGCTCTACATCTTACGAGTGAGTCGAAATGAAGAAAGCGGGTGTCTCACTGAAAAAATGATGAGCCATTCCCGTGAGGCAAGTGTGATGCCCAATAACTCAAAAATGTTGCTCGTCGGGTAAAAAAACAAAAAAAAAAACGAAAACGACATTCGAAGGGAGAAACTAGGGCGACCAGGACACACCTCCGATGACATATACCGGGTGCAATTTAAAAAGCCGAAATCGACCTCTTTTGCTTTGCACACTTAAAAAATTCAATACTGCACCGCCCCATTTTTCTTTTTGGCCCAAACTTTAAATACAAAAGAAGAAATTTCATAACCGTACACTGAACCAACAACAAGCAAGAGAAAGAATTGGATAAAAAAAGTTAACTGTGCCCGTTATATGCCAGGAAAAACAAAGCAACAGAAATCAAGCGCCCGGAAGGCCACGAGATTTTGCGACCCGCTTTTATTCGCCATGCGCTGTCTTCCACGACTGAAAAGCAACACACGAGAGCAAAGGCGGAATGGCAACAACCAAAAAAAGAAAATAATAAAGAGGTACTGCGCTGCCTGGCGATTCGCACACAATGCGAGCTGAAAAAGACTCAGTTTTCAGAGCACACTGTTGACGTTTCCCGCGGTCCCAACAGTGCCACGAGAGCTGACGGCACGAAGCGGGTGGTGAACGGTAAAAATTGCGGGCTTATACGGTGGTATAGGCCGGCTCAGGGCCAGGTGCCGGTGGCCGCCGACGCGCGACTCTGCGGCCACCAGCGACGCAGCAGCGGTCGCGCCTTTCCCGTCGAACCTTCCCATCCTCCCTTTCCACACAAACACCACGTGCGGTCGTCGCGCATCAATATTTGCTGCCGACGTCTGGCCAGGGGCGTGCACGCTGTCGCCTCAAAAAGAGCGACGGCGACGGCCCAGTCACAAAGGCACAACCGGGCCATGACACGCGTGAATGCCAACACCGCCTTTACGTGCATGCCGCGCCGGGGAACGACCACGGACAGTTTCTGAGCGCACTCTCCCTCCATGCTACCGCCGGAAAACAGACATGCGTTTGTCAGATGGACCGGACAACGCTGGATGAACACGTTCGCGTACGCGCGGCGGGAAGCTGCATCCCTAAGTTTCTGGTTTTCCTATGCGTCGTCATTCATCGTGTGTCGTTTCGCGGTTACGATTTCATCTTTTACTACGACTGGCTGGCAGCCGACCTCATACGAGACCGGGTTAACTCAGCGCTGCTTAGACTCCGGTCGCACTCCATGTGCCGAGGCATTGCAGCGAAGTACGTAGCTAGATTTCTTTTTTTTGTTGTTTTTTTATGCGTGCGCCTTGCCGTGACGCGAGCAACGCGTTTTCAAAACTGGGAAAAAGCTATGTGAATACACCCTCACACTCCTGGAAACAAGTTTTACAGAGGAATATGGGAAATATTCCACGTCCCGATGTTAGCAAGAACTTTTCGCGCACGCGTACTACAACATTCCGGCCAAGCGGCTGCGCGAATTGCTAGCATACATAGATCTAACACATGCCTTCGCTGCAGTAATTATATGACAAAGGGAAAGGCAAGCGGACGACAAGACAACTTGTCACCAGTAGGGAGCGAACCTATGATCTTCGCATTACGCGTGCGATGCGCATATTGAAGGTTCCACATTGAATTCTAAAGGTCGGGTACTGACCTTAAGAGAACTTCACGGAACACGACTTCCGCCAACAAGTGCCTAAATACAAGAAAATCTGTTTAATACACGCCTTCTGGGCAAGGTTTTGCACGAAATTAACAAAACAATGAAGTTCGTCCTTCAGTCAACTTTTTACTTAAAACTTCGCGAACACGGAGTCTAGAAAAACAGTTCTCGAGTCCAAAGTGATCTAGTTTTCGTTTCCGTTAGTTCCCCTTTAAGAGTTATGCCAATACGCTTAGACATGGCTACCATTGCGCAGGATCTTTACTAGACAAACCTAATGAATATAACACGCAGTTAAACCAAGGAAAGCATGTGGGACATTATTTGCTATTTATAAGTGTAGTGTAGTAATTATTACATAAGTGGAAATTAATTGAAGTGGAAGAAAAAACTCAATTGGTAGAACATCAGGCGCGTAATTCTAAGGTTGCGGGTTAGGCCCCACCTACGGCAAGGGTAGTTTTTCGACCACTTCGATCCATTTTCACGTACGTGATAATTACAACAATACGCTTAAATGGGACAAATAATGTCCCCCGGGCTTTCCTTGACTTAATTTTGTGTTGAATTTCATTAGGCTGTGCCTGACAAACGAAACGAGCACCTCGAGCAATTCCCTTTCTTCGGCTCTTTACTAGAAAGAGAGGCCTAATATAAGTATACAGTGAAGTAGAGAGAGCGTGATCTTTACAGAATCCCCGTTCAGTGAAACTCTGCACTTAACGTTTACATTTGCTTATGTCAAATGAAGAAAAATATAAATGCAAAATGAACTAGGAATAGAAATAGGAATACAAATGAAATAGGAATGCTAATTAGCGCTACCGACTTCATTCCGGCAATCACAAAACTGAGATCCATACGGAAAAAAAATCAACAAGTTTTAACTAGAAGCTAAAAAGCAAACATCTTTTTTTCTATGGTGACCAGCCTTTAAAAATGATAAATTAACCACTAAAAATATAGGCCATTACGCTCCAGTGCTACAGCAACACGCGCAGTGAGGACTCATTAGGCGGCCGAGAGCAGCGTTTTACGGCTGCTGCGTTCTGGCAAGCTTCAGCAGTCAGTAATAAGGATGTCTGCAACAGAGATCGCGGCGTTCAAATTACCAGCTTGGTTTGATTAGCCAAGCATACCTATCACTCAGTCGCCCCTACCTTCGTCGTGAGAGCTATACGGGCGCGGCAGATTTGCGCGAAGCAGAGCAGACTTAACGAACAGTGCAAAGCGGAAAAGAAATTGAAGGACCATGTGAAGCCTGTTGAAGTTCGTGGGAGGCAAATCTAATAAGCCACTCGAAAACGACGAGATGAACATGAAAGGGAGCCGCATGCTCCTGTGCCAGAAGCGAAAGCACTCGAATCAAAGACTGTGGGCTACAAATCTCCGCAAACAAGGCTTTGGCGACACCGCGAAGAAGAAGCCATGGATTCTTGTTTTCGAGTCTGTCTTTTCCAACCACCGGAGGCTGCACTACATTGCTAAAACGGATGCCCGGGCGAGTTGTTTCATGTATTTAGGAAAGATAGAACAGCGCAAAAAAGACAGAACACACAGAAAGGCTCAGGATATAGCGCTGTACTCACAACTGTTTCATTGCTTCGAAAGCAAGGTTTTTAAGGGGAGGCATCAGAGCAACAGAAAGGAGACTAAAAGAAAACCTGCGACGACAATGGCACCTGTCAAGAAGTTGCCAAAAAAGGTAAACGTGGAAAGGTGGCAGCGAACTAAAACATAAAAAAAGCACGCTCAGGGTATCAGCGTGCTGATACCATGAGTACGCTCATACCATGCATGAACTGAGGAACACAACAAAACAAAACCAGCCATGAAGTCGCACAAGGCTGAAGATATGTAGACGGAAACACGTTGTCAACGAAATGCTAAGTGAGAAGGCTTTCGCTCAAGGTAATGCACCTCCTTCTTGGAGAGGCAAAGTCAGGGCCTGTTGACACAACTGTCACCAAGCCTCTGAATTTCAACTGCCTCGCATCGCTGCAGGCATCGCTGCACGACTGCTCGCGGCCGTGGACAGGTCCTGCTGGTGCTCTCTTGAGGCGGAAATTAAGGCAATGTCTGTCCTACATAATGCCTGCAGCGTGACAGTGCCGCTCGTTCGAAGCAATAAAATATTTGTGTGTAGAGCGCTCTATCAGCGCATCTTTCTGCGTGTTCTGTCTTTTTGCGCTGTTTTATCTTTCCTAAACACCGTATTGTCATATACCAAGAAAGGGAATGCGCTGATAAAGTCAAACTCTGCCTGTATGAATGAGCATTGCTAAGAAGTCCGATTGCGCAGAGATTTTATTTCGCAGTACAGAAGGGCATGCTGTCTTTGGAAGGATATAGCGGGGCGCGGGACATTCACACTGATCTATTCGATGTTCGAATGCTCGTTGGAGTTTTCCATAGGTAAGCTGTCACTGGAGTGCGCGTAAAGCGGTTTACACGGGCTCAAGAACCTTTATGCAATGACGCAGTTACAGGCGTTACGACTAAAAGTATCGCTAGGATAAAGACCTTAGACATAGATTACATCAAGTGCCCCAAGCGCACGTCTCCGCAAAAAAAAAACAAAAAAAAAAACGAAACAGTCAAATATATTTTGCGTGATGGGATAGAATGCAGGAAGTGAAAAATTAGAAAGGAAAACATGGTGCGAATGTGTGACCGATTTCTTTTCTCTCGCAAATAGTTTGACATTACCAAAAAGTCAAGCAGCTAAGTAAATACCGTAAGAAAGATCTGTTTTGCTTCGCGTGGGTTTTTCGAAATTTCTTTCCCACCACTTCCAACACACACAAATAAGGTGTTGAAGCGTGCACACTGCATAAATAGGCGGGCCGTGAATCGCATCGCGCTGGATGCATGAAGCGGCTGCTGTTGTATGAATAATTAATTTATCTGGCTCCTTTTATCGTGAACAGTGGTACATGAGAAACAGAACACACGTGGGCATTTGACGGCCAAAAAGTTTCCCGAACATTTCCTTTCGTGATGCAGGAGAGAACACAATGCACAAATGTCGGGATGCACAAAGGCGTCGAGCATGTTCGGTCCTTTCTTTTTTCCTTTACTAAAGAACGTTATAGTAAATCGCCTCAAACAGTCGAAGATATTCTGCACAAAAGGATTGTTCTCCTTTCGTAAGAACAGGCGACAGTAGAAGTCAACGTACGCATGGCGATGACCTGTTGCAAGAACGTCTGGGTGCTCGACAGGCGACTGAGTCTTGCTTTCAAATTGGGCTACCCGTCAGGTTAATATTACTGCACCAACTGTATATACAGCGCAGACTGTTTCATAGTAGAGCTGGCTGCGCGTAAAAACAAAACCACACAATAACCGCACGAAAGGTACTAGCGAAAATTGCTAACTTAACCTAATGCCTGCATCCTGTCAGAAAACTAACATTGGCACAATTCGAAGCACTGAAGAGGGGGGAGGGAGGCCTGATGTGAGACGCCTTTCTCAGGTCTCGGAGGTACTGGTCTTGACTTATATTCTAATACCTTAATTTATTTTCTGTGTCATGATGTGTTCAGTATAACGAAAAAGAACGTGAAGGCGACCACGCGGCCCATCTCACATACCTTTGACTGCAGGTGACATTCTTCTTACGGGCACACGACATGAAAATTGACGACAGAGAGCGGGAGGAGGCAGTGGCTCGCCTGTCTTGTGAAGTTTCCTTTCGTTTTACCATCATTTATTTGGCAAAGCGAACCCCACAACCATAAGCGTGCGCAGGGTTCCCCTTCAGGGGGGGCGAAGGTTCGTCGCAGCGCCCCCCTCCCTATTATGTCAATGTATGCGGCTGCCTTTGCGCCCCTCTTCTCGCCCCCCCCTACAATGTATAGGGCTGACTTTGCGCCCCCCCCCCCTTCTCGCCCCCTTGACCCCCCCCCCCCCCCCGCGCACGCCTATGCCCACAACAAAGAAATCGGAAGCAGTGCACTTATTCCTGCTTCCCGAAAACATCCTTATAGCATGTGGTTTTTCTATAACTTGGGGAATAAATGATGAGGCACTCCTTAATTTAGGGAGAAAGACATGTGCGCAGGCGCATGATGCGGGCATGGCTGCGTGCGCGGCTCGTGCTCGGCTCTTGCGATGAGGTTCATTCGGTAGGCGCAGCCCGTGCAAGGTCATACACTGGAACCAAAGCCACCGTCGACTTCAGCCGCAGAAACGTCGTGCTAAAAAATGCAGGCCGGCCGTCCTTTCTTTTTGCTACACGTGCATGGAAGCTTTCTCGTTCCTTCGGTTTATGTTCCGTGAGAAGAATGCCATCGAACCGAGCAGCTAGGGCAGCCGTTACGTCGACACGCCTGGAACTAGGCACACGAATGCTGCTGCTTCGTGGATGGCTTTGTTCCACTCGGGGCGAGAAAGCGAGGCAGACGCTTTTAGCGCCATGCCTGGCCTGGTACGTGCTCGCGCTCTCTGCCGTCGCAAACATGGAGGCATGCATGCGAACTAGATGGATGCGCACCCCAGGAACCTGGAGTGATAGGGATTACGAAACGTCCCTACAAGCACTGTAGTGGGCTGCTGCTTCGAAGCAGCAGCCCAATAAAACTATCCGACCCGCGCCCGTTATGAAACGCTGTAAGGGCCTGCGATCGACGTCCGCCGGCGGAGGAGGCAAAGAGCACCGTGCCCCTTTGGATAGTTCCGCTTCACATAGGATGCCGGAGACGACGACAGAGCAGGGTTCACCGTCCAAATAGCATGCTCAAATACTCGGCTGCTCGCTAGCGGAGCCTACATGAGTAGAAAAAGCAAAGAGAAAGAGAGAGCGAAGCAAAACAAAATGCGAACGTTGTCAATGTCCCGATTTCACGGGAGTTTCACGAGTAAGCCGAATACAATAAAGAGCCGGACGCATACGTAATGGCAATGCTCAGTCGAAGCGAAGATAGCTGTCCGATAAAAGAAGCGGCAGTGATACCAGACTGATAGAACACGCCGAAAAAAAAAATCTAAACACTTTCCTTACAAAGATATGGTGGAGAAACTGTAGATTAAAGTAAGGCCGAATTAGCAACATTGAGAGAGATGTTTGCCAATAGCCGGGCACCTCCGCTTATAAAACATCGAACATCATGAAGGGTTGTCGCCTGCTGTTACACTAGAACAAAGATTCTACTCAGTGTAGCTGCGGAGCACAGAAGCCACTGTCTAAACTACAAAAATACTCTTTGAAAAAAGAAAAAAAAAGCGTGAAGATCAGTAGATTTGGCGTAGCTTGGAAAGGGAGTTGCAGGAGGCTGGTAAGATCAATGTACATATTCATACCTGCATCACTGCGTTTTAAGTCTATGCCTTTTGGACAAACAATCGTCCATTGTTAACAGGACGTCAATGTTGTAGCTTACTCACTGTTTTCAATTAGCGCTGAAGAGACGGCCAGCCATCGGTGCTCAAAAATGTTGCCTTCGCGGAGACTGTATGCTGGAATTCGAACTTTCCGTTAGCACCTCTTCAATTTAATTCTCGTTTTCTTCACTGCTGTCCAAGCGTGCGCGCGCATTCTCGAAAGGAGGAAATGATTTTCCAAGAAACGTTGAGCAAGCGAGCAATTTATCATTAGTTTCACATACTACCGAAGCGGTTGCACGCCACGAACTCTAAATGGCGCCAAATGAGCACGTTGAGAATGTTTCGTACGCGCTATGTCTAGCGCGTACAAAACAAATTATCTACAATTAAGATGCCCCATTGAACTCATCCGCGTAGCATCATGGAGACGAAAGGGATTACCAGGGAGCGTGCCTGTCGTTCGTAAGCCAGCCCACCAAGAAGCTCCTCCCTTCTCCTTTCTCATTGGCTTCTCAGCACGCCACGCAATTGGAACCTTACCTAGCCGAAGAATGAAAAAAAAAAGCGGCAGTCTCGCCCGAAAGGTAAAAAACTGACAGCAATAGTAATGTATTGGAAGTCTACGCGGAGCAAGGTTTGTAGTTTTACCAACCGTGTATATTGTAGTAAACATCAGCTTACTAAATAATACCCTTGTTACACAGGCAAGTTAACCGCAGTTACGACCAACCACGGTTAACCGCGTTGAACCACGGTTAGCGCCAACCACGGTTCGCCGATGTTACACTGCTCACAAGCGTCCTCGGTTAAAGCGGACTTGCTTTGGCGTGAATGGCTCTGCGTCTGGCGGCAGTCCGGCGTTCAACTCGGCTGTTATTGCCGCGTCCACTTTCGCATTCCTTGAGGTGCTCCGCAGATGACGCAAATTGTTTTCCCAAAGCCTAATCAGGCTTTCCGTGGTTCGTGCAGTCCAATTCGTTCGTTTTCACGAACGCTCGTCGGCGTGCATACATCCTCCATGGAGGCCGCCATTTTCTCGGTTAACTGCCAAACCGAGGTCACCAAGCTCGGTTTGGTACAACCGCGGTTAGCGGCATAACCGCGGTTTCGCATACCGTGTCACATAAGCGAACTGCGGTTACGCGTAACCGCGGTTTAGGCTGCCTGTGTAACAAGGGTATAAGTTAGCAAATATGGTGTAACACGCGCACAGGCAAGCACGAGAACATCTTCCTCGACCGGAAACACTTATTTCCACAGTGATGGTGGGGTAAGCAGCGCAGGCAGAGGTGGGCGAACGCTTCGCGTTAACCTCTCGCTTCAGCCTGTCTCCGAAACTTTTGAGATAATGCCAAGCCCAAATTAATAAAAAAAATACCTGTGGCGTTGAACATCCCAAAACCATGATATGATTATGAGGCGCGCCGTAGTCCCGAATTCATTTCGACCACCCGGGGTTCCCAAACGAGCACCTAAATCTCCGCCCGCGGGTGTTCTTAACATTTCGCCCCCATCAAAATGCGGTCGCCGCGGCCTGGAATCGAACCCGCGTCCTGGAGCTTAGCAGCGCGACACCCTACGTGCTAATATATTACGGTGAGCGACACGCTCAACAATATAAACACGCGAGAAGGCACTACTAACAAGAAAGGGCGCGCGGGACGCCGATGCGCCCAGCAGGGCGGAAAGCTAGCGCAGCCGCTATCCGCCCTGCTGGGCGAAAAACGAAAAAACAGGAGACAGTCACTGACCTGACCTCCACTCCTTCCTTGCTTGCTCCCACATCACGCACCTTTCTGCCCTAATGAGCAAGCAGACGGACGGAACGTATGCAGCCACCACCCTTCTTGGCTCGCTCTAACACGCTTTCCTTCACACCAACTGTGTTCTGCGCGCCTGGCACGATAACACCTTACCATAGGTGGGCCTTAGACCATCCTCCCAGTCGAAATCATTGGCAAATAAAGATAACCGCTAAATTTTGCCTCTCCGCTTCCCAGAGTAAGGTTTGCCCATTGAAAAAAATGTGTGTGTGTGTGTGTGTGTGTGTGTGTGTGTGTGTGTGTGTGTGTGTGTGTGTGTGTGTGTTGTGTTGTGTGTGTGTGTGTGTGTGTGTGTGTGTGTGTGTGTGTGTGTGTGTGTGTGTGTGTGTGTGTGTGTGTGTGTGTGTGTGTGTGTGTGTGTGTGTGTGTGTGTGTGTGTGTGTGTGTGTGTGTGTGTGTGTGTGTGTTTCCATCGAGAAGCAACGTGGAGACGGCGCCCATCTTACACACTGCAGGCTAAATTTTCCCCGTTTATTCAGTCCAGCTGCTCTCTAGACGGTTCTGCTGAAGAAGACTTCTCTTTTATCGATCTACTCCCATCTGGCGCATAATGCGACGCGTTCTTCTATACGTGCTACCATTGTACGCTACCCGTGCGCTATTGTTTAGAAAAACAGTAACTCACCGATTAAAATAAACGCCCGCAATGAATTATCCTTCGATGCAGCGAAGCCGCCAGACAGAGAATACGGTAAGAAGCACTGGAGCAACACGAAGATGACCGCTCATTTTGTCCCGCTTCCTCTGTTGCACACGCACATATCACACACACCCACATGCATTATATGCATAAAGCTTTCGAGGGGGGCTCCTATACATAAACCTTTCCGAGCACATGCTACCTCGTTTTACCGCCGCTCTTTCGGCACTCGCATATTTCATAAAAGGCTGCACGTCAGCATCTTCGTGCTCCTTTTTCCTACCGGCAGGTAATTCGAATTCTCCACGTTTGCTGGGCCTACGCAAGAGACCAGTTCCTTTGTTACCCGCCATATGCGAAAAGCGAGCGAAATGCTCTCAACGCCCTTCGTTTATCTTCATCTAGCGTTTTTTTGTTTTTTGTTTTTTGATGGAAACAGGTCAGGTCACTTTTGTTTCTTTCTTGATGTGGGCGCTATGATGCCTGGCCAAAAGCATCACTGATGACACCGCCAAGATCTGAGGAATTTTTATGCGTATCGCTAAGGAAGATAAATGAAAACAATGAACATGACACGTGTCAGCAGTTTGCACCGCGACAAAAATAAATTACAAAAAATAAAAATAAAACGTTTGCCTAAGTCTCAGTTCAGGTAAAAGCAAACGCGGCACAATACCCCCGAGAATTACGAAACCGCAATCTAGGCTAGCAGAAATGCGGCATGTAGAGATGCAGCGACGGTATGGTAAAGAAGGATCTTTCAAAAGATTGCCCAGGGCTTCAGTAAAGCTTATAATAGTTTTCCGCAAAATTTAAAATATTCTTCAGCAACGTCCGAGTGTTGTACCCTGAAAGAGGCATTATACAAGATGTTTCCAAAACGCTGCAAATGTCCATTTTGTCCCAATGCTTCTTTCTTTCTTTCTTTCTTTCTTTCTTTCTTTCTTTCTTTCTTTCTTTCTTTCTTTCTTTCTTTCTTTCTTTCTTTCTTTCTTTCTTTCTTTCTTTCTTTCTTTCTTTCTTTCTTTCTTTCTTTCTTTCTTTCTTTCTTTCTTTCTTTTCAGCGACATAACTTCAGCGATTTACTTCATTCCAGTTGATCCACGTGAAAGGCAGCTACCGGCCAACCAGCGCGAAAGTAGGGTGCTCAGCTTCCAGCCAGAAACTAAGCGCTCAAGCCACTTTCTGTGCTACCGCGAGGGGAGCGAGATATGGGAGATTTACCGTGATGGATCGACTCATCAATTACATTGAGCCGTGGCTTTGCAAATGCCTCCTGCAGAGGGGAAAGTTCGCGCGTAAAAAAAAAAAACCGTCGCAGTTTTCTCCCACTTCTAAGCGGCGAACAGTCGAATGCAGAATTTTGCGCTTGGCGGAGTCTGATGACCAGCACCTCTCGATCAACAATGTGACACGAAGTGCTGTATTGTCTCGCTGAAAGATAAGCGAAGGCATGCAGTACTCATAGCACAAAAAGAAGGGGGGGGGGGGGGGGCGAGGTTGTCAGGGGTGAGGGGGAACGGGACGGCGGCCCACAATGGATGCCAAACAGGTGTGCTCTACTGTCTTGCTGGCGAGCAGCATGACGAGCAAACATCCAAGGAGCTCTTGTACACTCACACAAAAGATCGAGTAAAAAGGGCGTCTTTTTGTTCCACCACAATAATCGTCATCTGGCTTGCTTGCGTTTCCTTTTTTGAAAACTCGGCGCTGGCCACTTTCCTACCAAGAATGCTATATCACGCCGATAGCGCACACGCCGTTCGTGACCAGAAAGTGCCGGGCGGGCGGAGATAATGCAAGGAAAGGAAGGCACAATAAATGACGATTATTGTTGTGGGACAAAAAACGCCCTTTTTACTCGATCTTTTCTATGAGCGTAGTTTCGTGTGAAAGTGAAGCAAAAGCTAGTATTCCAGAATGCGTATCGGGAAGTGTTCTAACTTCGTATCTTCTTCGGCTAGCACGAATTGAACGTGTGGACGTCAAAGTAAGGGAACTCATCGAGGAGCTGAAGTCCAGCGCAGTACCAACCAGAGGAACAGACTATGCGGAAACTTTAAAAACACAGTCCGATTTTTGGCCCACGCCGGAGTGGGAGTGGGATAGCGGGTTGAAGAGATACGAAGGATAAGAAGATGAGAATCGAAGCGGCACAGAAATTTCGGAGGCGACAGTCGTCATTATCGCAGCCCATCTCATCAGCCCTATACACCAGAGCACGCCTGTCTCGCACACCAGGCTGCTGGCGAGCCGAGCGGATACTCTCGCACCCAGACGCCGGGCTGGCCGGACTGCCAAGGCGCGCGCGGGTTGCACGAAGTAAACAGGGCAAGCTGCAGTTCTGAGGCTTTAAAGTGCGAAAAAGTACCCGTTCACGCCGGTTCAGCGCATAAGAGCTCGTCTGGGCACTACTGCGTCGTCTTTGGATGCCAAAACAAGCAGCGCAACAGGAGGATATTACTTATTGTCTGCGGCGATCACGACACGCCACGGGAATAGCGCCGGCGCGGTGTTTTGAGCTTCGCCGCGAATAGATAACTGTGATTCAAGCAGAAAAACTAGGAGCCGAGTGAAAATGCGCTAGTAAGTACACTAACTGCATGTATTCTGCGGTGTGATGCCCACCTATTTCATTTTACGAACCTAATTTGCGTGACACGCAGCTTTCAAGCACAAGCAATCAGCACGATTTGCCACTTTCAACTTAGTATCAAGCTTTAGTGCTTTTGATGGCATCCACGCCTTCAAGGTTACAAGCTTTCGCCTTTAAAAGGTGGTAAATGGTACGGTGTTCCTCAACAGCTGGCCAGAATTTCGTGCTTTCATTTCAGTGTTTGATGTTCCCAAATTTATTTGGACACGGGGCATCCAGCTGCCCATAATGCATATATTGGCACTTAAGTAAAAAGTACTCGCGCCAGTCTCCTTTACGTCGCAGGCGTAGCGCTAGCTCAAGCAGCTAAATTTTTAGCATATTTACACAGCACACATTTAATAAGAGGCAGGTGGATTCCGCCCATTTCAATATCGGCTTAACTAAGAGTAGCATAGTTTCGCATGTAAATCATCATCGTTACAGGATTAAAATCGCGCAGATAGCTTCCAAAAGGGATCGATGAACGTCACTGCAGGTGATACTCCCTGATAGCACGCTTTTGTGAGCAAGACGCATTATTGTAAGAGCGCTCGTGGAACAAACATTACGTTCTGAGAAACTACGCGCAAAGCCTACTCTAATTATTATGCGATGCATGTTAAAATGACGAATTTTCACAAACTTTGTGCGCAACTTGTAATATGCAGCAACAAAGCACGTTTCACTCTTTCGCGAGCTGCACTGCAATTACGACTCACACGTACTACAGCGGGGACGTTTTATTTACAAATGCAACAGCGTACGTACCTGACAAGGTTGCTTCCGCAGCCTGCTCAGCACGTATATATAGCGTATACATTGTGGACTTGCATAAACAAGGTGTTCTTGATGTTCTAATAAAAACGGCGAAAATGTCCAGGCTAGAAAAAACGCGAAACACGCTCTCCGACGGGCTGAGTTTCGGGAGTTCTGCGTTTGCTCTGGTGTAGCGTCCGCTGGCATAGCATGCCCACTGTGAGCATGCCGTCCAGGGACGTTGCTTCGTCGAGTTTGCGATAGATGGCGCGACGCGCGATGCCAATATGGCGCTACGCATGGAATTCGCTGTGTTCTGGCCTATAGAGAGTATGAAGTGAACAAGCGCTCTAATTGGTCCTTTAGCGAATACGTTAATTGAGACAACCATCTTAACAGCACCTGCTTCTCCCCGCCAGATACACAGATGTGCGATAATTCAATCACGGCCGCATGTAACGCAGGTTCGTCTGTCGGTCTACGCATGGTCTATGCAATAAGGAGCGGGTACTGCTTGGTGATCCATCCTAACACCAAGCCAAAGCCGTTGCAGTGGAGCTGGTACCTTCGTAGCCCAGGCGGTAGGCGGATCTTAGAGTAGAGCCTGTCAGTGTAGGCGACGTATTGGTTCCCTTTAACAATTTGCATCGGATATCAGATACCAGAACCAGAGTTCTTCAGTCATACGTGTTCCGAAACTCCCCATAGGCTCCATGTATCAAAATCCAGACACGCCATTGGCCGAAATTGCGCTCCTGATTGTCGCGTCATCTGTTGACCAAAAAACAAACTAATAAACGCTCGCAACCACGCCAGCGTTGCATGCGGCGTTTAGCAACTTGCGAGATACGCTCCCAGGGAGCTGCCACGGCGCTTTAGCGTTATGTATTGCCGCTCCCAGATAATGCGACAATCTGCCAACTCCCACAGAATCGGCCAATGTTTTCGGAACGCAGTTTCGCAACTGGTATTATTGAAAAACTCTGACCAGAACTAGCAGTGCAGGGGCACAATGTGCTTGATTATGATGTCGACAAAAACGCCGAACCTCATTCTATCCTTAGGAGTGGCGAATGTGTTCATGGTGGCGCATCAATGCTGGCGACAGTAAGGATAGCCAAGACTGGCGAGGACGAAGTTTAAGTGTCGCGTGCAGATGAGAATAACAAGGGGACGCCCTCATAGTCTCATGGTCTTTTGCAGGTCTTTGTCTTCTCTGCGTGCTTAAGTTCAGCTAGCAAGAACAGAACTTGCAATAATTACGCGAGTTTCGCGAAGTCTCTGGATACCGGCACGGAAGTACTATGCCTTCACTCGGGGTCTTCTCGAGCCCTCACTCGGGGCCTTCACTGGTTTCAGACACTTTCGCTTCTCTGCATCCGCTTTCAGATGAACAAAGAAAATCTAGAAAAGGCGACGCAAATCAAGACAAATCACAGGACGCGCAGGGCGACTACATTCGTGTGGCTCCCTACAGAGTAGATTTTTTTTTCTTCCACCGCGTTTAGAGCAAGCATAGTGTTTACCCAAGTTATCGCCTATCTGCACGGCCACAGGGCGTGCGCGTTTGTTTACGTCACAGCTGATGGTGAGAAAACACTGGCGGCAGGCATACCATAAAGGCAGGAGGAACGTTAACGTAGACGTTCGTTCGACCAGTCCCCACAGTCTCCCGTAAAATATGGCTGCCACCTACAAGCGCTACATATTCTGGTTTTGTTTTATTTGTTTCAATACTCTAAAGGCCCAGTGGACATTACATAGGGGAGGGGGGGGGGGAGCGATTTTGATACAATCGGAAAGTACCAATGGGCACAAAAAGAAAAGAAACCAGGAGCTTCAGCATAAAAACACTGTATTAAACATCACTCTATAAATAAATTGATAAATCGTGACAATATAAACCAACACGATAAAGATACAACATAAATAGAAACAGCGCGCTTTCACATTCGAATAAACAAGGAGAGCACTTGAAACATAATCTCACTTTTAACTAAATAGTGCACAGAATGAAAAATTAGTGCATGCATTTACACAATATCATGGTCAATGATTGTTAGCACAACCGAAAAAAGACTACTGTTACAACTCGGGTCCGGCGGGTCACGGTAGCTGGCCCCAGCTGTCGTACCCGTTAGTCCATCTTTTGCAGAGAGCGAGACGCTCGTACGAGAGAGAATTGAGGTTTAATTACATAGATGCATGATGAGAGATATCGAGAGGAAGCTTTACAAAAAGTCTTCGGCTTATAAATCCCCAAATCAGACAACCCTGAGACACTCAAAAGCGGTGTTCGCAGGTCCCGCCAATTCCATGAATTGCCGTTCCGGCGTCTGGCCTCCAGAAAGGAGGCAATAAGTCACATAATACACTCGCATGTCGAGAACACACTAATCACGTGCCACGCCCCGACGACTCCAATCCTGAACGTCAGCGAGGAGAAAGTCCGAAAGGGGAGAGGGGAGGTGTTGTTGACCTTGGGGAAGATGGACAGCTTACTTGAGCACGTGCAAACCTTTCTGTCTGCGCTCGGGTAAAAAAAAGAACGGGGTGTCCGAGATTCCCCGATGTTTTGCTCGGAACCCGTCTACGGCGGCATTCCAAACTCGCTCGACCACGCGGGCGTAAGCATTCTCCAGAAAAATGCGGCACACTGTGCCTCCGTCCAAGCCCCGACTTATAGGGAAAACCCTCTGACTGACAGGCCTGATTCACAGGATCACGCACAATGGCGCCTGCCAAGAAGAATTCAAGAGCCCGTCGTAACATTACTATTTGTCTCCTAAAATGCGATACATTATTAAGGGTAACAAAATGTTCCAGCAAAGCATTCCACTCTTGAATTCATAGTACATATGGTGATTTTTGATATTTCAGAATTTGGTTTATAGCCGATGCTGTCGAACCGCCTATATGTAATGCAGATTCTCTAAAGTTGCAGCTCTTTTCTGAGAAGGAGAAGCTAATGGGCGCACTGGGACGTGTCTACTGTGCCCGACGCGCTTTAACATTTAACATCCCGCGGTTGAACTTTCGAAGTGAGACAGGCTTAGCTGCTACGTCCCCTAAAGCATGTGAAATCTGAAGATTCCTGCGCGCCGTTAGTCCATGGTGCCTCTCTGCGCATAGGACAACGTGTGTGCAGTAATTAATCGCACTAAGCACAGTAACCTGTCAAATAGCACCCTGTACTTCTGCCTCTCCCATCTCTCAATGCGCAGTTGAAGTGTAGACGGTTAGATGGATGGATGGGAAAAAAAACTTTATTTCGTCAGAAAGCACGTGCGGACGATTCCGCGTTCGATGGCCATCAACCCAAGGTTGACGAGAAGAGCTTTCCATCCGACCTTTCCTTCTTTCTATTCATTAAGTTACCTTCCTACTCTCCTGTATCGTACGGTAGACCGGATCTTAAGCTAGAGGCTACGTAAATTAAAAGAACGCCAAGACGCACGAGCAGTCGGAGCACGTATGTTGAACAGTGCATGCTTAAAAAGCATAAGAAGCATTTCTCAAACAAGGGGCAATCCTATATGATGCGCTTGCGAGGGCTGACAGTATAACACAAATCGCCCACCCCTGTAGAGAAATGTGTAGGGGTTCGTACGCCTTCCATAGCTGAGTCACAAGTGTTGCTGAGAAAAATTTCAGTCACGTAGGCACAAATAAGCTTCGTGAAAGCGACATTCATCCACAAACGACACGGCAAAGTGCAAATGACCGAGAAAGTTTGAATACGCGACGCCGTCCTGCGAAAGTGCAAGCGAGTGATGATAATTCCAGAAAATTGATTTCGGCTGCGACGACAACCAATGAGCTCAAAACTGAGATTTCCTTGTCCGTTCGTTCTTTCCGCTACGCTGGTGAGCACAGCGAGAATCGACGTTGTCGGGAAGTTGTCGTTACCAGCATGTTCACTCCTCGTCTACTGCTTTACCCAAGCCATTAGCAGAGGAAAAATAAACACAAACAAAAAAAAAACTTGGGAGATTCCTCTTGTAAACGAGTAAATAGCAATTCGTCATTGACCCGGTGTTGTCATCGCCATTAAAATAACTGTGCGCAAAGCCGGCGCATGCTCCTCCTCCTCCTTTATTAATTTTTTCTGAGGGGATTAATTAGACGGGCTGCCGCATCTGAAAAGTAATTTCTCCGTGGAGTCCGAGTTCGCTATATTGCGTCTATGAAGAGCATGACAGCGAAAAGACTGAGCACGGAAATAAACTAAAGTGCCTGTTGCATGGTAACCACCCAGCGAGATCTTTGGCGATTCCTGAGACTGGTCGACCGGACATGTTTTAACAATCGCGTCAACCGTTGCGGAAAGTCAAACGAAAGGGAACACAACATTTGAAACAGGTCGGGCGACAGACGCCGCGAAAACAGCTTTGATGATTTCGGCAATGTGGTTTCGACGGGACGGAGGGTTCTGTGACGCTTATACACAGCATTAGAAAGTCCCGTTCACGAGCTTGAGCCGCTCGGAGTAAACGTCAGACACCATGCAACCACAGACAGTTAGTTTCACAGGCAATGTAAACAAAATCGTACAGTTTATGTTTCTCTCACTGGCGATTTCCCCTTCACTCTGCAATAGATAATCAATTATTTGCGCGTTTCCTCTTAGCCTTGATGGCTAAAGACGAAGAAGAGGCGCCTGATTGTGCGCTCATGGATGTAACTAAGAGTGCTAAGTGTATAGGTTCAG